>NC_045434.1:21500639-21700292 GCF_002776525.5 Piliocolobus tephrosceles | reverse complement strand
ACACACACACACACACACACACACACACACACACACACACACACACACCCCAACTAGCCCCCAGTTTGAAAGCTCTTTTTTTTCTCTTCCAATTTTTGGAGGCAGGATCTCACTCTGTCACCCGGGCTAATGTGCAGTATAATCATAGCTCACTACGGCCTTGAACTCCTGGGCTCAAGTGATCCTTCTGCCTCAGCCTCCCAAGTAGCTGGGACTATAGGATGTGTCACCTTGCCCAGCTAATTTACTTTATTTTATTTTTGTAGAGATGCAGTCTTACTAATGTTGCCCAGCTGGTCTCAAACTCCTGGGCTCAAGCGCTGAATGTCTGTATTCATTCAAACCCTCATTCCCACATCCTCTTGATCTGTCAGATGCTGGTAATCACCATCAGACAGGGTGGATCATCTGTACGGGGCTGCTTGGTCCATGGTTCTCCTAAGCCATGCACAGTGCTTTGGTCAATGACAAATTCATTCTCTTCCTTTTGCTCTCCCTCCCATCCATCCATCCACTCAGCCATCCAATCATCCCCCGGCTACTGTACGTTTAAAAAGTTTTTTGGTGGCCAAGGAGTCCAAGCCTTGTGAGTAACAGTGGGTTAATCATGTGAATAATTAAATCTACAAAAAATCTCCAGCAACTCCAAATCAAATACTTGAATATGGATTTTTATTTCACTGTTATATTGCTGATGAGTGACATTTGGCAGAATTCGAAGGAGGAGAAAAACAAAAATGTATCATTTTCTTTCTGTGTCTACCCAGGACTGGCTATATTAAATGCTATTCAACATTACTTTCACCTATTTGTAGGGTAATAACACTTAAAACTCTATCTGAGAAATATTAAGCAGTCGTTAAAAATAATTTTAAAAAGTAACAAAGTAACAGAAAATTTCTGTAATATTTTAAGTTATAAGGTGAATAAGCGAGGTCTGTATTGTTTATGTTCCAATTTTAGCTAGCTAATATATTATATATGCAAATAGATTAAAAACTGAAAGGGGGTATTACTAAAAATGCAATGAGTTGTATATTTGAAGGGCAGGGCTATCAACATTTTTTTTCCCTTTGTTTTCCAAACTTTCTGTAATGTTTTAGTATTGTCCTGATCATGAAGACAAGGAAAAATATCTCAAAGGTTGATTTTTTTCCTATTCTTGGTGGCTTAGAAAGTTTCCCAACTGGGAGCGAGGTCTACCTATCAATGTCAAGGTGGAAAAAATATGCCAAGAGTGGTCAGCTTGCTCTTTTTGGCTTCCTCCTACATTTCTGATCCCATCTTGGAGTGGAGAAAGATTCTTCCACCCCTCCATCACACGCCACTGCTCCTGCCCCCACGCTCATCCCATCCTAGTCCCATGTGGTTAGGGTGATATGTTCCAATCTTCATTTGAGGTCTGATGCAATGTGTTGACCTTGCTCCTCATCTAATCTTGAGTAATGGATGAATGTCATGGCCATATGCTTCCCATGACCACAATTCTCATTCTCATTAGAGATCCAGGAAAGCTTCCTCTGAATTCGGCCAAACTGCAATGTGTAAACATTTCTGCTGTGAGATTTGAAACTTGTGATAGAAATTCTAAGCCAGAAGCTTCTGCAAAATATGTGAATCACAGGGAAAGAATCTGCTCTTTTCTGATTGACCCTTTTAATGACGTATTATTTAACCTCAGATGATAGAGATCACAGAGCCTGCCGTGACCTCTTCTAATGACTGTTAAGCTGACCTTAGGCAACAAAGCCAGCAGGAATCAGAATTGATTAGGAGGATTTGCTACCTCTTTCCAAAGAGGCCGGATATGGAGTTCTTATTTCCACTTAATTATCTCGTGGCCTCTGATCCACATGACTGCTTCTAGAAGCCAGCAGGAAACGTGAGGCGAGGAAAGTCAGTCGAACCTCAGTGAACTGGCTCTCCATGTACCCTGGAGACACACACACCTTTTGTATCGTACAATTACAATTTATGGTGTGACGTGATCTTTCTTTATCATGTACTTTTTAATAAAGGATTCGACATACACCCTTAGTTTTAACACTTTGCATCTCAAATCCTGCTAGTCTGCTTGTATAATTAGCTGTGGCTTGACAAACAAAAACTTAAAAGCAAAAACATGAATCGTGCCCATACTGTTTATTACAATGGCTAAACTTGATCATTTTGGAGTAAGAATGGTGGGTACACCTCTTTTCATGAACTGCTTGGCATGCATCATTTACTTATGATGCGTACTCATGATCTGTATATAGTTGGGAGGTGGATTAAAAAATGTTGCTGTTCTAATTTGTAAACCTTTATCTTCTAGCTCTCAACCTCCAATCTAAACAAAATTCTAACGCTGTCTAGCCCAGGATGCCCTAGAGATAGACACGATTTCTCTGTGAATGCATAGATAGCCACTACCTTGGTATCACAGTATCTCAGGGTGAGTCCTAGATTACTTAAGCATCATCAAAGTCCAGCAAATTTTTCTATGAGAGGATTATTAATTATTTTACAATTGCTGTAACCCTGAGCCTATGAAGAGACAGCAAGCACAATCCTGCTTTACTCACTTTTCATGTGGAAACTGGCAAATACTTTCATTTCCAGTGCGCCCATGGTCATTCAAGATGCAGAGAGATACAGTTACTTCCTTAAGGTCAAAGTCAATGGCTGTTCTAACCTAAAGTCTATCTAGCAGAACACAAAATATACAAAAACACACTGTTATGTTACATCCATAACAGGCCAAGAATGTAAGCATAACCAAAGTTATCTTTTGTGAATAGCTTCGGTCTACCTTTTTGCACTTTGAAATATGTATATAAAATACATACATGCGTGTGTGTGTGTGTGTGTGTACATGATTCATACATATTCAGATGCTAAATTTACATAAGTAGGAGAGTTACAAGCATAGTACTCTCTACAGCCTAAGAGAATTTTTTAAAAAAGATCATTCTCAAATTTACTGGTATTTCAAATTTGGAAAAAGGAACTAGCAGTATTTAGTGATAAGAACACAAATGGTAGAGTCAGAAGATCAGAATTAGAGCTGGTACTCAGCAAATTTTGAGTTAGGTACTCTCTGGAAACTCACTTAATCTGTTTAAGCTTCAGTTCCTCACCTGCACAATGGGAACAACAATATCTCCTCAAAGATTTCTGCAGAGAATAAATGAAAAAATGCAGTGATTTTTCAAAAGAGTTTTCTGAAACATGAACTCCCTTTTTTTTTTTTTGAGACGGAGTCTCGCTCTGTTGTCCAGGCTGGAGTAGAGTGGCACGATCTCAGCTCACTGCAAGCTCCTGCCTCAGCCTCCCAGGTAGCTGGGACTATAAGCACCCGCCACCACACCCAGCTATTTTTTTTTTGTATTTTTAGTAGAGATGGGGTTTCACCATGTTAGCCAGGATGGTCTCGATCTCCTGACCTTGTGATCTGCCCGCCTCGACCTCCCAAAGTGCTGGCGTCAACTCCTTTCTTAAGATTACTAAGAAGCCCAATATGCAAAAGAGGCCCAAATGGCCCTACGTCAGAAGAAGAGCAGGATCTTGTAATAGCTCTTCTGCCAGTACCCCATCAGCCCTACCCCATGCACTCACTGGAACCATGAGAATCCACTGGAATTCTCTGTAAAACATAGGAGATAATTCACATAAAAGCAATATAAAACTGCTGTTACCAAAATGAGGGCTGAAAAAATTGAGATAAGAATAGTTTAGGAAAGGGCCAGGCGCGGTGGCTCACGGTTGTAATCCCAGCACTTTGGGAGGCCTGAGGCGGGCAGATCACAAGGTCAAAAGTTTGAGAACAGCCTGGCTACATGAGGTCAAGAGTTTGAGAACAGCCTGGCCAATGTGGTGAAACCCCGTCTCTACACAAAAATTAGCCGGGCGTGGTGGCGCGTGCCTATAATCCCAGCTACTCAAGAGGCTGAGGCAAGAGAATCACTTGAACCTGGGAGGTGGAGGTTACAGTGAGCTGAGATTGTGCCACTATACTCCAGACTGGGCAACGGAGCAAGACTCCATCTTGAAGGGAAAAAACAGAAAAAAAAAAAGAATAGGAAAAAAACAACTATTTACCACGGCTTTCTCAAATTACATTTACAATTTTACTACTTGCTAGCACTTTTACCTATGAATTTCATGCTAAGCAACTGAGACTTGCGAGTGAGGTACTTCCTATAACTATACCCTATACCGTCTGCATTGAACCTCTTGCATGACCAAGATGCCAAACACAGGAAACATACTTCTACATACTTTGAAACTTAAAAGCTGACTTTTCTAGCTTTTCTTTGGCTGAAGGAAAACTAACACTTTATTTTGAAGTACTTAGAATAGCCATTTAAAAATACACATGTACTAATGTTCTATTATAAAATAATCATGTGCTTCTCTGGGTGATGCCATGGGCCAAGTGCGAGCAACAGGTCAGTGACTGTTTGATCATGATATTTACGATGTATGGAGGTGGGTGGCCAATAGGAACAATCCTCTATAGGCACATGACTCAATGATTTAATTCTGGCTGCATTGGGAAGTAAGAGTATTTGGAGGAGAATGGTACTCAGCAATGTCATATCAGTTACGTTCAGTCATGTATGCATATATGAAGGCACACAGCAGAATTAAGAGACTTTTCTGAAGGCTCTTGGGAAAGTCCTATCTCAGATGGGCTCTCAACTCTGTTAATGTCCCTATTAGACACTTCAGAGCAGGAGTAAATTCTCTCTGGCAGAAAATGCTTAGAAGCTTTAGCCCAGCCTGTAGCTAGTTGACTAGGTTCATTACTAATTACTATTGAACTGATTGTTACTATTACTACTACCTTCTTTGGGTGCTTTAAATTTAGATGATGCAGCTCAATTAGAAGACCTCAAATCACTTTGCAGAGTTCCTGCTTTGACAAGTAGGGATGTTTAAAAGGTTCATCATTTGTGGTTCTCTGAGCATGTTCCAACATACTATTAATAGCACTTTGGTGAAAAAATAATATTAGCCCAATTTTATAAGGGTAGAAATGTAGGTATAGATAAAACTGTTATTATCTATAACAGTTATATAGATGAAATATCACTTGTATAGGGCTCCATCCTTTATAAAGGACTTTTAATACACAGTCTGTGATGATAAAGAAAAGTCCCAGGGCAGTGTTGAGTAAAGACAGAATTCAGTAATTCTAATTTCCAGGCCATTGCTCAATCTGTGGCCCATGCTTTCCATCTATTTTTCACTATATAGTCTAAACTTCCTGCTTTGCTATTTTTCCTTGGAAAGGCAATGTGGCATAGGGGAAAAAATATGGATTTTAATATCGGTTTTGCCACTCATTAGATATGTGGCCTTCAGCAACATTCTGCTGCTCTCTGACTCAGTTTCCCCATCTTTGAAAATGGGAATAGAAACAGTATTTTGCAAGTCTGTTGTAGAGAATAAAAATATTACTTTGTAAGTTTGGTGTATTACATGACTTAGAGTCTGGCAGGTGACAGGCAATCAACCAAGATGCAATCCCTCCTTTCTCTTCCCACCCACCACCATCCCTACCACTGTCTTCTTAGATAAGATTAGAGCCCAAATAGCTCAACTAAGGTTTGGGACGTATGTACAACTTTTGCCGATGCTGCTGAATAAAATGTCCTCAGATTACTTACCTATCTGCTATCTCCTGATCAACAGGTCTCTAAGAGCAGGGGCCACATTTGCAGTCTTTTTTGAATTGACCCTTATGTCCCTGAGTAGACAATGCCTATGGGAAAGTGGGGAGAAACTATTTACTGGGCAATGACTCTGTGTCAGGCACTCTTCTAGCTACTAGGGATGCAGAGGGGATCCCGCCAGATCAGGATGTTCTCCCGTAAGTGAGACCCTACCCCTGTCTTAAAGGATTCTGAGAGGATCTAATGAGGCATTTGAATTTTAATTGCACTGGGTACCTATGGAGGCTACAAAAATGTCAGTATAACCACGAGTATTGTTGTTTCCGTTAAGATGGGATTCTGTTCAATAATTATTTGCTCATTAGAATATCTAAGATGTTGTGATTGGAAATTCTTTGGTAGTAAGTATGAGAAATTTTTGATATCTCAATTCAAACACAGTAAGGCAATAAAGAACTATGGAACAGAGAAGAGAAATTCCTCCAAAGTTACAAGATTAGGCTAGAAATAAACCTAGGAAACACAATCCCCTGTTGAGTCAGACACATGATTTTGAATTTCTGACTTTCACTTCCCATCACCAAGTATGTGGGGAGAGTTTGCCTGTGTCTTCTTATATTCCTGAAATTATGCCATCACTCTCTGATGTGACCCTAGCTCCTGGTGTATCTCCTGGTGCTGTGGGACAAATGTAGAGGTGATATAATCAAGACTAATCAATCGTGTCCATAAGTTCCCATCAGACTTCTAGTTACCTAGCCAATATCCATTCTACCTTTCCTCCTTGGAAACAGAACTCCAATTTATTCAAGTAATATGCCCAGGTAAATTATTACATTTCTTAGCCTCCCTTGTAGCTAGGAGTAGCCATAGGGCTAAGTTCTGGATAACTGTACATATGTGGAAGTGTTACATTGGAGTTTTAAGAAGGCTTCTTAAAAGAACTAATTCAGTTGAGAAGTATTCCCATTCTAGTCTTCTCCTTCCTTCCTTTTTGCCTGGAACACTGATGTGATGGGTAGAAAATCCCCTTTATAAGGCCTTTGGTTCCCTAATGACCCACCTCTGGAATTCTATTCCATGACTTTGTTTAGGCCACCATTTCTTTTTTATTTTAATGTGCTTGGCTGAGAGACTTAACTTTAACTGACACAATGTTAGTAAGCTGTCTGACAAAATTTTGGAGTCCCTTAGAATCAATTTTGGAAACACATATAAAAGATGATGCACCTTCTCTTAAATAGCACTTAATAAATTCTAGGGGGTGCAGCATGGTGCCATGCAGAAGTGAGCGCTGGAAACACATCACTGCCAACAGTAGCAGTAGAATGTAAATTTCAAGTAATAAGATCAAACCAGTGGATCCAAGGGCTAGGAGTGTTATATCCTTGAGTCCTCAGGATGCCTTATTTAAAAAGATAGAAAGAAAAAAATTAACACACACACACAATTCAACATGTCAGAGTCAACTAACATTCTAAAATTGCAATGAGAAAAGGAGATGAACAAAACAGGCCAATAGAATCATTACCAATTCTGTTATCATGGCAATACATATTACTATTATCATGGCCACCTTATCGTGTAGCCATCGATTGGGTGTTTGTACGGAAGGAATACAATAGCTAAAATACCACTACAGGCACCCCCTTTAGGCTAGATGGGTTTCTCTGGCTTTGCCCCATCACTGTTTCTGGCCCTGTAGGAATCTTCTTCACTGGCTTACACTGTTGTTTGTTGGGAACTGACCCCATTTCAGGAGAGTGGATCGTATTATTGGAGTCAAAGCTGTATGCAAAGCCATGACATCTCTGCTCTATTATGAAGTTATTCATTACTATTTCACATTCATCTCTGTCAACCGCTCTACAGTCACTTTCACAAGCCATGCCTCTAGCATTTTCAAGCAGCAAGCTGGCCAGGACTATTAACCCCATTCTGTAGATATTTAAATAAAAGCCCAAATTTGGTTAAATTGATCTTCATGTGGTCTTTTTTGGGTCAAGCAGCTGCTCTCCAATTTCATTTTTTAAGTCAGACGGAGGTTAGGACAAGGTTGTCTAAAAATGGACTGTTTTTATATAGCAATTTCCTTAAGTAGATACCTGAGTTCTAACGTAGATATTGGCCTCAATGTGTCTTTTATTTATGTACTTACTTTTTGGTTTAAAATGGATCTACTACCGTACTGAAAACCAAGTTTTGTGATCCTTTTTGTTTGTTTGTTTGTTTTTGAGACAGAGTATTACTCTGCGGTCCAGGCTGGAGTGCACTGGCATGATTTTGGCTCACTGCAACCTCTGTCTCCCGGGTTCAAGCAATTCTCCTGCCTCAGCCTCCCAAGTAGCTGGAATTACAGATGTGCACCACCATGCCTGGCTAATTTTTGTATTTTTAGTAGAGATGGGTTTTGCCATGTTGGCCAGGCTGGTCTTGAACTCCTGGTCTCAAGGGATCCAATGGTCTCCGCCTCACTAAGTGCTAGGATTACAGGCGTGAGCCACCACTCCCGGCTTTGTGATCCTTGATATTAAATACATGATGGGTCTTCCAATCCGTAAGTAATACAGATACCCTGTCATTAAAAGCCTTTGAAGGCCTTTCTTTCCCTACCTGAGATAGAATAAAATACTTACAGGTTTCCCTAATCTGCAGTTTCTCAAGAACTAACGGCACTATGAATAAGAAAGGTTACCTTTCTTTTCAAGAATCCCTGGAAGACTGCCTTTCAATAATGGGTATTTTTTGTTTGGTTCTCCCATGAAAACCACAACTCTCAGCTTTTCTTTTTGCCCATAAATTTATATTTTTCCAGATAGAATAGAGTTAAGCCTAGAAATGTTTTAAAAAATTCTACCTTAAAAGAATTAAACCATTGGCTGTTAGCTTCAGGTTTACAAGTCCCTCTTGGAATTGATGGTGACATTTTTTTCCTCTGGAAACGTAGGTCTTTTTCACCCTAGTACTTCATCGGGCTTCAGTGGTCTATAAATCAAGCAACACACACACACACACACACACACACACACACACACACACACTCACTCACTCCAACCTCCTAGGATACCAGTCTCACACAGTGGTCTTCATCTAGAGATCATAAGTACGATGATGGCCAGGGGACTTATTAAAGCACTGTTACCATTTATTAGAGCAGTGTACTGAAAAAGAAAGAAACAAAAGGTTAGCTACCTTCCCACCAGCCAGCCAACAGGAATATACAGACTACTCCTGTAGGTACTTCCTTGTACAGATACTATATTTAAATGGCAGGGCCAAAAGACCATAAGACCTAGTACACCATTGTTCTTGCACTCTTGGATCTGAAATACATTTGACTTAAAAGACCTTTCTGGCTGCTTTGAGGAGGCTGCTTAACAGAAATTACAATTTGTATTCTTGAAAATCTGTCTAATATTCTTTGAAATAATAAAGGCATACATGTGAATCATATGAAAAAGGAATTTCACCAAAAAGTCCTTCTGGCCCTATGAGTCCAGAGATCTCTTCCTCATGTCCCACAAATGCTGCCTTCACTTCATGAGTCTCAAATAGCCACAAGGACTACTGGGCCAACTTCTTTGCTTATGTTTTAGAAAATGTGCTTCACAATATATACCTCATCTAGGATAGGCAAAATTATTAATCCTACATAGTGCTAAGGCAGACATGGAAAATCAATTACTAAATGAAACCTTTATTAATACAAACATGAGCATTCATACAGACATAAATTATCAGCTCTTGGAAGATTTTCGTATTTACATTTTTACTCAGGTTGCCATACTTAACAGTATTTAAAGTTCGATAATCTCAAAATCTTAATTCCACATCTAGTAACAGTTGATCAAATATCAATATCCCACAGGCAGAATAAGACCCCCCTTTTCTGTCTTCTCACAGAATTAAGCTAAATATCTACGTTATAAAGTACTTATTTTTAAGTACTGAAAAGAGTTCAGTGTCATATATCTGTCTTATACACGAAATGCAAGTTCCTTGAGAGCAAGGATAATGTCTATACATGTCTAGCACATAATAGATGCACATTTACTATTTTGTGAATTAATTAATGAATTCACCTTTGTATCCCACAATACCTAACACAGTATCTGGCACATAAGCAGGTATTCAGTAAATATACTAACTACTTGTCACACAAACTCTTATTAGTGGGTTCTGAGCTTTGAGGGGTTCAGCCCACCATCACCAAAGATAGTCATAGGTTTGCTTTTTCCATCAACTGGTCTTCACTCTGATACGGTGATCCATTTGCAACACAGCTCCCTACTATTAGGGATAAAGTCTGGATACTAGATTGTGAGTTCCCTGAAGACAGAACTGAGTCTTTGACCACTGGATTGCTGACTGCGCAGACACTGTCTACTAGAGTCAAATTTTGGTTTGAAATAGTTCATTATTTCATTTAACCACTTAAACTAGTTTAGTCTATAATGAGTTAATAGACAGATGTGAAAAATTTTAAACCCCTCTGTCAGGGCTCAGAACATGATACTTCCAAATATGGCTTCTTGATTTTTTATTCTTTCCATGCTATAATTTAAAATGTATTTATTTCATCATATTCTTTAGCACGTAGAAAGTATATGGCATCAAGTATATGGCTCAGTATGGTTTATTGCACACATCATAGTGAAGATAACTGCGACACAGGGAAACTGGACCTAAGGTGCTGAGTCTAAGAATAGGATGCTCTCATGGCCTCTGCCAACTAGCCATAGCCTTTCATCTTCATATCTTTCTTCTCTTTCTTCCCTGTGTTCCTAGTGTTAGTTCTTCATGGTCACCTTTTATTTCCTCTTCCTATATTTATATCAAATTCTGTTTCTTCTTCAGACATAAAATCTTGAAGGTGTAACCTATCTTGCCTACTCCTAAGTCTTTGAGGCTAGTTGCTACCTTATCTTCCCACATAAAGAGACAGAGATTTTTCCATTAGGTGTATTTTCATTTTATTTTTACCTGCAAACCTCTAGTATTGGGGCCTAGAGAAAATGAACCCTAGCATTAAAATATAAAATGTTAGTCGAAGAGTTCAACATAGCCTTACTTTGTCTCAAGATCTCAGATAAATGAACACTAACGTGTAAGGAGATAACATACACACACACGCACATACACACGCACAACCACCTCAGGAACTCTGCAGCAGGAACCGTGTCCAATCCCAGAAAAGAGACGGCACTGTGCTGCTTAAATGAAAAGGAAGAAAAAAGGCAAGGAGGGATAAAAGTATAATCATCTAAACTTTTAAAGACAGCAATTTAAGCAAATTGCCATATCTGCTTTTAGAAACGAAAGGGGAAGAAAAATGCTCATTTCTTTTGAAGTAAAATTGCGTAGGTCAATGGCTGTGACAATCCTCTCAATAACCACTAACAAAAGACCAGTTTGGGTGGTTAGGGAAGCCGCTCAATAGCAGGTATTCATTGAATCTTGGAATAATTTCGCTTACCACAAGCTGTGAGAGAGAACCAAGCACTGTGTAGAACACAGCCTGCTAGGTAACACATCAGCAGCTGAGGTGGAAAAAGAAAACCCACAACCAAGTATTTTTTGAGCTTTATCACATGACTGTTTACTCCAAGGCAGGGAACTGAATGTGGAGCCCATTTAAGGCACATGAACAGAAACATATATACTGGATCGCAGGCGAATGTATGTCTATGATTGGTTTGCACCAGGGGAATCTTTATATGTTATTTAAGATATTTTATTTTAGATGAGAGAGTGGTAGTTTTCTGGACTACAGCTTCTGGAAACTAGGTTCACTTATTCAAGAATTTACTGAACACACAGGGTACATGGAGCCCAGTAAGTATCTATTCCGCAATTTTGAACCTATACCAAAATACATCATGAAACAAGCCATCACACCAACTAGAAACAAATAAATAGTTACAGAAATACTGTCCACAGTATAATTTACATACATAACGGTGGAAGAAATGAAAAGTAAAAATGAGTTACTTAGGGAAGGTTTCCTGGAAAAGGTGTGGCCCAAGTAGGATGTTAGAGAAACTGTGACATGTAGCCTCGAAAAGTGGTTTTATGCAGTTTTAAAATAACCACACGATTTAACTAGGTTGACTGATTAATTTGAACTATGCATCTGAGCATAGACAGTGCACAAGAAGCCTACATACCAGCCATGCCTACTTCTATCACTATCTGTAATAACTCATTTAATTTGTCCTATATGAAAAAGATGACATGGTCTCCTTCCAGAAGAGGTAGAGGCATAACTACTATGGAAAATGTTGTGATAGTTTCTTATGAAATTAAACATATTGCAGGATGTGGTGGCTCATGCCTATAATGCAGCACTTCGAGAGAATTGCATGAGGTCTGGGGTTTGAGACCAGCCTGGGCAACATGGTGAGATCCTATCTCTAGAAAAACTTTAAAATAAAAATCAGCTGGGTATAGTGGCACATGCCTATAGTCCTATCTACTTGGGAGGCTGAGGCAGCAGTATAGCCTGAGCCCAGGATTTTGAGACTACAGTGAGCTACAGAGGATTGTATCACTGCACTCCAGCCTGAGAGACCCTGTCTCCAAACTTATATACACAGAGAGAGAGTTACCATATGACTTGGGAATACAAGTCCTAGATATTTATCTAAGAGAAGTCAAAATATATGCCATGCCTCCGTCTCAAAAAAAAAAAAAAAAAAAAAAATATATATATATATATATGCCATGCACAGATTTGCACACAAATGTTCACAGTAGCTTTATTCTTTTTTTTCTTTTTTGAGACAGAGTCTCGCTGTGTCTCCCAGACTGGAGTGCAGTGGTGCGATCTCGGCTCACTGTGAGCTCCGCCTCCCGGGTTCACGCCATTCTCCTGCCTCAGCCTCCTGAGTAGCTGGGACTACAGGTGCCCGTCACCACGTTCGGCTAATTTTTTGTATTTTTAGTAGAGACGGGGTTTCACCGTGTTAGCCAGGATGGTCTTGATCTCCTGACCTCGTGATCCACCCGCCTCGGCCTCCCAAAGTGCTGGGATTACAGGCGTGAGCCACCACGCCCGGCCTAGCTTTATTCTTAAGAACCC
Organism: Piliocolobus tephrosceles; assembly: GCF_002776525.5. Lineage (NCBI taxonomy): Eukaryota > Metazoa > Chordata > Mammalia > Primates > Cercopithecidae > Piliocolobus > Piliocolobus tephrosceles. Next base: position 21,687,551 of record NC_045434.1, on the reverse strand, counting down.
TAAACTGTAAATGATCCAAATGTTCATCAAGGGATGAACGAAGGAACACATTGTGGTCTATTTTCACAATAAAATACTACTCAGAAACAACAAACTATTAAGCCAAGCAACAATGTAGATACATCTCAAAGCATTATTTTTATATTATACATGAAAAGCAATATATATATATTGAAGCATGACACGACTATATTCCATATAATTTCATTTAAAGAATGAAATTCTAGAAGAGCTTATAAATAGCAACAGAAAGCAGATCAGTGGGTGCCAGGCACCAGGGATGGGGTGGGGAAGGCTGGCCATAAAGGATCATGAGGTGACCTTTTGGTGTCATGGGAATGCTCTTGTCTTTAGCGGGATTGTGGCTGGAGAGAGGAAAACATACATTTGTCAAAACTCAGGCCAGGCGCAGTGGCTCCTGCCTATAATCCCAGCACTTTGGGAGGCCAAGGCAGGCAGATCACCTGAGGCCAGGAGTTCGAGATCAGCCTGGCCAACATGGTGAAACCCTGTCTCTACTAAAAATACATGAAAATTAGTTGGACGTGGTGGCGTGCACTTGTAGTCCCAGGTATTCGGGAGGCTGAGGCAGGAGAATCTCTTGAACCCAGAAGGCAGAGGCTGCAGTGAGCCAAGATCATGCCACTGCACTCCAGCCTGGGAGACAGAGACTCTGTCTCAGAAAGAAAAAAACAAGTAAAATAAAATAAAATAAAAATGTTTATCAAAACTCATCAAACTGTATACTTAAAATTGGTGAATTATTTATGTGAATTATACCTCATTGATCAAAAATAAAAACCATGGATATGAATACTGAAGAACTCTGATATATTTATATATTTTCCTAATTTCATCCTAATTTAGTTTTTTATTTAGACGACTGATCCAGTACATCTTTAGACACTACTAACGTGATGTGTGCCAATCTAACTGAAAATAAATGACCATTGGAAGAACTAAAAAGCTTATCAGTCCATGGCCTGTGCCTGGAGCTTTTCTGGTGGAGTTCTGCCATCAGGTGCTGAGAAAATGGGCGGCCTTCCCAGGACTGCTAAAAGTCAAGGCAAGAAGATGCTCAGGCACCACTACTGGGTAGAATCCACTTAGACACACACCTTTCTTGTCTCCTTGGGTCTCTGTCAATGGCATTGAATCCTAGCTCATCGCATAATCCCTCTTGAATACTTATAGAAAGGACTACTTGTGAGCTCAAAATCAAAGGCATATTCACATGTTACTATTTTTGGCTCCAACATATTCCCACTCTCCTTTCTTTTAATAGAGTGAAACTCTAGCCTTCATTTACAGAAGGACTAGAAGTAAACTAGACAATGAGAAATACAGTACTTTTGCTAACTCTTCTCTACTTGATTCTCCCTCTGATTTGTATGCTTGGTCTCTCTCCTTCCTCCTTTCTTTCCATCCTGTTTTGCTGGCCTTCTTTCCTACATCTCTCTCCTCCATCTGTCCATCTTGTCCGCCTCATATTTGCTTCACAATTATTCTTCTGACTTTTGATGCATTTCCTGACTTCTGCCTTTGTTAAAATCTATGTATTTTCTGGAGGATAATGTATATGTCATTGTTCCTTCTGTGGCTTTTTCCCTTTTCTTTATTCAAATAACAGAGGAATGAATTTTTCTCAGAGAAAAGAAAGAAGATGAAAGGAGGAATTAGGTTGAGACGAGAGAGCGTGGAATGAGAGAGGAAGGTGTCAATTAAAAAAATGAACCCCACTGCATTCCCCTCTTGACAGGTGGGGTGAGTGGAGCTGACAGCCGTCGCATTAGCTGGCTTTGGTGGAACCCTCATGCCTTGTGGTTCCCCCGAGCTCAAAAAGAGTGATTCCAGGGCCAGCGGACACACTCACACATTTTTACTTGGTGTTCCAAAGCCTCCCCCGCAGCTATTTCTAATAATGGTAATTATAATGATTTGAGGCTTAAGCAGGGCAATTCCGGCCCGAAGGCAGATTGTAATGAAGTAGTCAGGGTGAAGGGAGGGGAGAGGGGCTGGGGTGGGAAGAGGCTGGATGAGAGGCACTTTCAGGCCTTCAATAGCTTTGTCTAGTCAAATGCAACCAGGATGGCCTCATCTTTTGAGCCCAATGTTTTGTCTTGCAGGATATTCAGAAGCCAGTTTCTGCTGGAGATAGAGGATTGCTCACATCCATAGACAGGCCACACTGACTCCTGAGCAAACGAACTGCTTGCTCTGTATGCCGGCAGCATTCACCCAGCCTCTGGCCTGTAGTGGCTACTGCTCTCTCAGCTACGGCTTGAATCACATGCCTCATGCTTTGTCCAGCCCCTCCCTGTTCCCTCACCATAGATAATACTGTCTTAAGAGCCTTGGCCAGAATCCAATTACTGCTGATATACATCTTCTCTTGACTCCAAATGACTCTTTCTGCCATTGAAGGATACCCCGGAATGTTGAAAACTTGTCCTGATTGCAGAGTTAATGGTCATGTGGTCCTCAGCACTAACAGAATGGCCTTAGGGGGAGCCTTGACGGGTCTCTCTAGTCATCAGTGTTACCCCACCTCTCCCGCTCTGCCCTTATTAAAGCCATTCGTTCTGAAAGCTAAATGAATATGTTTCATCTTCAAATGCTGGAAAACAATAGCAGGCAGCCAGCGATCTGTATAGAACAATGCTAGCTTAATCACTACTATCCTCTTTCCTTCTCCCTCTTTCTCTCTCAATTGCTCTCTTTTCAGCTTTGTTCCCACTATCATCAATGACGCCTGTATATACAACTCCATGATTTTGTACTCATGGAGCACACGCATGTCGGCACATACCAATACCAATCTATACTTACATTAAATCTGTGAGAAGAAAAACATACACATTTTATAGATGTATAATACATATAACTTAATCTCATATATAGATTATGCATATCTAGGGATATTTATTTTGGTCCTTTCTAAGCAGTCAACACATTCTTACAATGCCAAGTGTAATGGATACTTATATCTAAATAGTTCATTCTACAAAAGTAAGATTTTTTCAAATAATTGTAGTGATAAAAACATGAATACATTTACGTTATCAATGCATTACAGATGAGCTAAAACTATAGAGCACATATAGCTTATGCAATATAGTATAAATAACTGCATAACACCTATAATGAAACAAATTAAGTGTTTACATTAAATTAGAGATGTATATTTTTGAAACTGCACTATAGAAGCATTTGGAGTATTCTCTTTCCCTTTTCATCTTATCTATCCAGCTTGGAAAATAAGAAGTCATAATATTATCTCTTTATTCCATACTCCTTTACTTCAGAGATATTCCTAAAGTAATAGCAGAAAGTTAGTATATGAATATTCCCTCTCCAGATCACAGTACCATCATATACAATTTCATCTTTCCTAACCAGGCGCGGTGGCTCACGCCTATAATCCCAGCACATTGGGAGGCCGAGGCAGGTGGATACCAGGTCAGGAGATCGAGACCATCCTGGCTAACATGGTGAAACCCTGTCTCTACTAAAAATACAAAAAATTAGCTGGGTGTGGTGGCGGGCGCCTGTAGTCCCAGCTACTCAGGAGGCTGAGGTAGGAGAATGGCGTGAATCCGGGAGGTGGAGTTTGCAGTGGGCCGAGGTCGCACCACTGCACTCCAGCCTGGGTGACAGAGCCAGACTCCGTCTCAAAAAAAAAAAAAAAAAATTTCATCTTTCCATTCTTCCCCCCTTGCATGCTGTCTAGGCACTTAAGTAAATACAACCGCAAGAGAAAACAACTGTTCAATATATCAAACAATAACTTTTACTCATTGTAATGCTCTATTATTAATTTTATCACAGAGTATATAATTCATCACCACAGATAATTTAATACCATATTATCCTCAGGGCCTACACTACGTGTGACATACAGCAGGCACTCCATACATGTTTGTTAAGTAAACCATTTATATCCATTTCATATATGGGTGAAAGAGTACTCAATCTGTAACTTTATGAGTTAGAACTTGGTGAGTACTGGCAAGCACACTATCTGATGGCTTGCAAAACAAAAATCACTTTCAAAGAGAAATTCAAATTGTGAATTAATTATTCAGACAAGAAATAATAGGATGTAGCTGACTAGTATTGTAGTTTTTATATTTTCTGTATTTTAAAAATGCAACTGAGTTATTCACAGAAGTTGATTCGGGTTCATTGTATACAAGAAATGCTTCCTTCAAGCCATTACTGGGAATCTGAATGTTTGGTAATATACTGCTTACAACTAAATTCTCTGAGAAAATGAGAAAGGAGATAACTCCAAAGTACACAGTAGTAGGATCCAATGTATTTGAAATGTACGTAAAGTGCACACCCACTGAAATCACATGCATTTGAATGTCCATTAAAATCACAGTCAGCAAACATGTAGTGAAAAATATACAGTACACATACAAAATGAACCCATACTACACAACATAGCAATAGTCACTATGTAAATATGGGCATGTATACGCTAAAGCCCAGCAATCCATTTGCTAATTAGTCAACCAAAGAAAAAAATCAGTAGAACATTTCTGCCGATTCAGCAAACACAAAAGGGTCTGTTTAAAAAACCAATAGTTTAATTGCATAAAAGTCACTTTCTTCTAGTTGGTCAAGTTTAGTGCAAGATGTAAAACGATTTAATGCAACGTAAAAAATCTCATTTATAATTAATTATAAGACTGTTAAACATTTTTATTAAAAACTTAATTTCCATGCTTCCTTAGTCCCAAATTAAGGTTTCCTTCACACTTGAGCTTTATCATCTAGTCAATATGAAGACAGCCTTACTTATGGGCAAACAGGTAAACAGGTTTTAGTACATAGAACAAAAACATACTACAAAGTACACCCAGTGTTCCTTTTATATATCAACTGTTTGAATTTCGCTATCAAAAAAGACCTTTTTGGGCCTCCTTTGAAACAGTCTAGTCCTAGGATTTTTAAAAACGTCACAAAGACCTGTCTCATACCCAGCAGATAAATCCTCCTGTGTAAGGGTGAAAGTGACACAGGAAATAGGCCCTGTGTACCCTTGGAGGGTTCACAGAGATGCACAGGATCCAAGATTCCATGGTCCATTAAGCAGGAGGTACCCATTGTGGTGATAATGGCACTATCTCTTTGTGGGATACAACAACGAATGAGACACAAGGTCCGAAATCAAGAAGTTCTCAGTCTTGTGGGTGAGTCACAAACACCCTGAGAGTGATGGGATCCCTCAACAAGAATGTAGAATGAGATCCATGCAGAGCCAGTCTGAAGTCAGAACTCAACAGAAACATCAGTATCTCAGAACCTGGTGAGAAAAGATGCCCAACAGGGGGAATAAAAACACCCAGGGTTATAGAGGTCAAGGGAGTAGCGCTTCTGAGAAGTCACGAAGTATCAAATATTGCTAAGAAAGAGGTTCAATAAGATCAAGACTGAAAAATATACATTGCATTAAGCAACTGTGGAGTCCCGATGACACTGACTAGAAAAAATATTAAAGATGGAGACAAAGAAAGACCAAAGTGGGTTGAGGAAGTGTAGACTTCTGTCTTTGAGAATTCAAACGACATAAGAAAGAGAAAGACTGTATATAGCTAAGAAAGATGGAATCCAGTCGAGGGAAGGTTTCTTTAATTTCTGTAGGTTCTGTAGGTTGGAAGAGAATGTCTGTCGGCTACAGAGAAGGAAGCATCAAAGGGAATGACAGATCTAAGACAGGAGGCTAGTATGAGGGGTACAGGTAGAGGAACCATCTTTATGCAGAAAAGAGAGATTCTTACTGGGAAAGGAGAAAAGGAAAAAGTGTATTAGGTTGGTGCAAAAGTAATTGCAGTCTTTGCCATTAAAAGTAATGGAAAGACCTCAATTATTTTTGCACCAACCTAATAGATACATTTGAAGAAAATATAGGGGGAGATTGAGAAAGTTCAAGATTAAAGGATTCCATTTCCTCCATGAACTAGAAGGCAATGTCATCTGCTAGAAGGAGGTTGATTTCAGGAATTAGGGAAAGGGAACATTTTTAATAGTCCTACAGTCACTAGTTTCTCTAGAAAACGTGAAAACATTAACTGGCAAAACTGAGAATCCAGGTGTAGCTGGAGAACAGGTATTTGGGGTGGCACTAATCCTCGTATTTGTAGAATTAGGTACATATTTGTAGAATTTGCAGAATTAGGTACATATTTGTAGAATTAGTAACCATCATTTTATCCATTCCTTACTTCAAAAATAAGCCCACGTTTTAAAAGGAGAAGTTTATTTATGCTCCAGTTACCCGTGGTGAACATCTCCCCTACCTCAGCACCAATATAGAATGTCGGCTTCTTACTAGCTCACAAAGCCAACAGTGTAGCACTAGAGAAAGAATACAAGACTGGCTTCCACACTTGCTGGGAAAGGCTGGTGCTTTGTGCATCTCTGTCCGGGTTGTCCAAGCCCTCTCCACAACATTGTCCCTGTTCTTCTGGCTGCCCACTGTGTAGGAAAGTGCCTGGTAGTTGACGCACTATGAGGGCCTGAGCACTGACCCCTCTCCCACCTTTGAACTCCCATCCCACGGGTGATGCTGGAAGGTCAGGAAGCTTCACAGCAGCAGGGGCCCAGGCGATACATAGAGACCTGCAGAGCTCACACAGGCCGCCAAGCTCATGCTCACTTCTGTGGCAGACTTCATAAGGCTCCGCTCTTTGACTGGCGTTGAGTTTATGTGAAAGTAATTAACAGTAATTAATCCTTAATTACAGTAATTAGCCAAGTCGCAGTAAATTAAACCACATCTGGAGCAGATGAGGGCTTCCGAATGGGAGGCAAAGAGAGGCGACAATCGGGGAGATGCTGAATTCATCTGACAGCATCTGATTAAGTCTACCTGTTGCTGGCAGCCTCATTTGCATGTTGTTTTTGTTTGCATTTCCCAGTAACCCTTTCAACGGCATTCACAGTGTGGACCTCTTGGTCCCTGCTTAAATACCAGTTAGGCAGCCCTGCTGCCACAATATGAGGCAGTCCCTTCGTATCCAGCAGGGTGGTTGTGTTTGCCCGGGCTTTATTTATGTTCCCCCCGCTTCCCTCCTAACAAACAAAAATATAAATAGCAGGGACCTCATCAAGTGACAGGCTGAAATCAGAAGAGAAGCCAAGAGAGTTTTTTTTTTTTTTTTTTTTTTGGCTGATGAAAGGAGAAGATGATATGAGCCACTAACATGTCTGATGGGGGTAGGGAAGCAGAGGGTAGGAAAATGGCAACAGATACCTGCAAAAATAGGTCAAGTGGGTCATCCTCTTATGCAGAAGTCCCTAGAGCCTACAGAGAGGGAGTCCAGTCTGCAGAAGACCTGTTGCCCATATGTCAGAAACACAGACACAAGCGTGCACATGTCTGTACACATGTGCGCCCACACACACACACACACACACACACACAAACAGATAAAGCAGTGGCAAAAAAACACTGGAGTCTTCCATTTTTCTGACCTTATTCTGATGAACGCTACCCCTCAATGCATTGTTTTTGCATATTAAACAATGAAACACATGCACATGAAAGAAAATGTAAACACACAGTAAAATATAGTGATAAAAATAAAACCTACCCAAAATGCCACCATCTAGAGATGGGTGATGGCAAATCTTAAAAAGAGAAAAAATATGGCAAAATACTGTGAAAGAATAATTATTCTAGTTGCTTCTTTAGCACCAAGGGGACAGAGCTGATTGAGTTCTTTTGACTTTGTGTCCTGTCTCTGCTCTGGTCTTGATTAAACTTACGCAAAGCAGTACTTTTCCTGGGTTGTGATTCTTGGAGGTCACCCTGCCAGATTGGTGAGATCTCAGTTTAGCTGTGCTAGCTAAAGCAAGGAGAACAGAGAGAGCCATAGATACTTTTGCTTAGTAAAATCTTTCTTTGAGGATAGGGACTGGAGTATTGAACCTTTTCAGAGGAATGAGAGGGGCCTGTGACAAAAGGGTAGAGGAGGGAATACCTCCTTGCAAAATCTTACACAACTGATCAATGTCATAAGGCCGAAGATGAGAAAGTAGCACTTAACTGTTTCATCCTCATCACACATAAAGTATTCCAAAGACCCACATCTCCTACTCCTGAGGTGTGTGCTGGACAGGTCAGGACATCCATATGACTGGCTTCTGGGCATGCAGCAGCATTACCAGGCCACAGATAAGGCATGAGCTTCAGGTAACTGATCTGCATTAGTCTATTGCAATCTCTTTCCTCAACAATGCCACCAACTCGGGGACTAACAGTTGATGGCTGTATTATTGGAATAGGGCAGAACTAATTGACAAGAAGTGGATTCACTAACTCCATGCTCTAACCAGCTGATCCACCTGCCATCCCTAACTTCCATTACCTTCTGCTACCCTCACAGTGATTTATGGTTGCCTTCAGATATCCTGAAGCCCTCCAGGGTTTACCCCAACAATAAATGGCTCTGCTGTTTACCAGCTATGTAACACTGGGGCAGGTTTAGAAACTAAGTTATGTTTCTAAATATCTGAAGTGGGATAAAATGGTATCAACATCATCAAATTATTGGGAAGATTAAATGAGGCAACAAATACACAATGCTTGCCACAGTGCCTGATGCATAGGAAATATTCAGTAATGTTTACTTATTATATTAATTATTGCTATAATGATTTTTATTATCTGTCTTTTGCTTATTACACTGAGAAGCAGTACAGTGTACTGATCAAAAGTACACACACTTTTGAGTCAGACTGCCTGCCTAGGTTGATTAAATATGCCACTTACAAGCTGTGTGACCTTCAGCAAGTTACCTAACCTCCCTAGGACTCAGGTTCTTAACTGTAAAAGAGAGATTATAATTATACCTACCATATCTACTTCTTTCAAAAAGTTAAATAACTTGCCTGAAACATGTTGAGAATAGGACCAAGCATATACCTGTAGTAAATGCCAAATAAGTGCTTCCTATTAGTTGTATATGTATGTATATTATACATCTATATTATGTTTATATACATATCTACACAATAGCTTTGAAATCTTGATATCTGTATTAAAAGTATGTGTTAATTTGCATAAATTCTTAAAAAATGTTTTTGGTTGATAAGTATAAGGAAAAAAAGAAGCACAAGGATAAACAGCAGAAAGTAATTCAGTAGGCAGAATCTGTCCATTTCATAGTGAACAGATCTATCAATAGGTTATCATTTAGGGAAAACTCACTTTTTATCAATAAAGAGGCTCAATTTGATGCAGGCAGTCTAAGATTAATTTCCTACTCACTATAAGAATTCAACCACATATTTTTATTTTTTACTTTTTTTAAACCTCTGAGGTTAGTTACCAAGTATTCTTGGATGCTGCCTTGAAAATTCTGCTTGAAAATGCTTGTCAACCACCTTTATTCAGATGTCCTATAAAATGTACTGAAAAGAGAAGTGGCTATTGCAAGTTGAACAGAGAAGAGTGTAAACGCCTAACACAATGCTGAGGAGCTTACCAGCAGTAACCCTACAATTATCTTGTGGTTTCCTAGAAGTTATAATGAGCTGACCCACTTGGCGTATCAAATTCCTCCTGACTGGTTTTGTAGTTCTCACCCATGCAGAGACACAGCTCTATGAAGAAAAATAACAGGGCATTTAAACTGAAATATGTTGCAGTGGGTGGGGAGAATATCGGGAAAGAGATGCATCCTGCAGTTAAAAATTATTCAACTGGTGTTATAAAGTTAAAAACCAGAGGCCCTGAATAAAAAAAATTATATATATATATATTTATGTTTATATATATACACACACACACACACACACACACATTTTTGAGAAAATAAATAATTCTTTGGCTGAGAGAGCTTCCCTCCTTCTGTTGAATGAAGTATGTTTAGTTAACATTAATGCCCATATTTTCTGCATTTCTTCCAATTTCATTATTCTGGCCTTGTCTAAATCAAAATACACTGTAAGTCTGAATAATGGGCTATCTGCTGCCTGTGGGGAAATGTTATAATGATAATAAATACTTTTTGAAAATTATGAATTACTTCTATCCTTTTGGAAAATAAGCAAATTATTGGTTTGCACAGGAAATGGGAGGACATGTGTGCAGAACCTTTTCAACACTTGTGGGCTTCTTGCTCACTTCTCCAAGAAGCAAGGCCTAAACTGGTTCACCAATCTATTTCCCTCTCACTCTTTTTTATTTTTATTTAAAAAGACAAGATCTCGCTCTGTCACCCAGGCTGGAGTGTAGTGGTGTGATAATGGCTCACTGCAGCCTCAGCCTGCCAGGCTCAAGCAATCCTTCCACCTCAGCCCCCAGACTAGCTGGAACTACAGGCATGCATCAGCAAGCCTGGCTAATTTTTTAATTAAGCCAGGGTCTACTATGTGGCCCAGGCTTGTCCTGAACTCCTGGACTCAAGCAACTCTCCCACTCTGGCTTCCCAAAGTGATAGGATTACAGGCGTGAGCCACTGCACCCAGCCTGGCTCACCTCTCTTAACCATAACCATACTAAATGAAGCATGAATAGGAAGGAGCTACCTCCACTTTCTGTCCATTTGTTTCTTTCCTCATATCCTCAGCAGATGATGAAGGGAGCACACAAATGTAGACAAGTCACACTAAAACATCAATGAGGTTAAGAACCTCCCACTCAGACCAGGGATAGATAACTTTTCACAAGTACTTCCTACAGGTTGGGAGAGGGGAATACTGACTGCTAATCTGGAGGCTGGGAAAAAGACTTCTGGTGCACAAGCAAAAAGAAACCTTATATACCATTTACCTGTATCCAAATTTCCAGCAGTCAACAATGGCAAAGAGCCTCATAGCAGATGTGGCTGAGGCCACCACTTCCTATGACAAAGGGAGGTGGCCATGATTCATCTCTAGTGCATGGGGACAGTTGCCTTTTGCCCCAAATCAACTCAAGACCCCTTTTCACCATGTCTGTATGTAACTCTAAATGCATCTCTAGGACTTAAGAATAAAAAGCCACTGCTACCTGGCAAGTGGATGAGGCAAAAGAGAAGACATACCCCAAAGAACTATAGCACTCTGCTCCAAATTACAGAACTTCTAAACTATGTTAGTACTTACAAACTGTAAAATTCCCTGTGTAAGAATTACATTCCTCTGAATTATAACCTGATTTAGTTTTATTAACATGACACAGTGAATGGTAAATAAAATTACATAGGCATAATCCCTGTCTTCTAGAATCTTACTATCAAAAACAACAGAATTGTAGACATTTTCTTAGATCATAAGGCAGATATTAAGGGCACACATTAAATGAATAAATAAATTAAGAAAGTTAATTACTGAATTTCATTACATGTTCATTATGAGCATGCCAAGGGGTGAGTGCAATAACTCATTTAGGAGATGCTATGGGGTCAAAATCTTCATCCCTAGGGGTGTGTAACTTAATAAAGACAAAGCTTGGTGTTGAGCTCCAGCAAAACCATAACACCATATTGCACTGCTCAAGCATCTGACCAAAATGAAGTGATCAAAAATAGTAGCTGAGGGAACACAGAAAACCAAAGCGAAGGCTTCTTCCTGCATTATAGAAGCATAAGTGAATCTCTTGGGGAAAAAACAGCACTAAGACAAAAGCTGAGCCCCAATTCTGCCTCTACATGAAGGGATTCTGACAATGCCATTTCTCCTAGATGTGCCTCTGGAACCGCGATGTTCCAGATGGGCCTCTAGATGCCCTAGATGTGCTTGGAGAATCCTTTTTTGAAGAACCGTAAAATTGTTTCACGGTGTGAGGTACAGAGCTGCTTTTACTAGTAAAACATTATTTTGTCATTATAGGTTATAGGAAATACTTATCTTCCCAAAAGACTTTCTAAAGACCATTTTATACTCCATAGACCCGTATTTTATACACAATAGATGTCAAGCGTAGTGCTAATTCAATGTGGTAAATGGCTATGCTCACAATTTTATAAAATTCCCTGATGTGGCTTTAGCATGAATCTATTTATATCCCAGATGTGACCATGTTGTTTTGGTTAATTCATTGGTTCCGGCCATATTTATGGCTGAATGCCACATGATTGAGTAAACTGATCATGTGGCAATCTTAGCTAATCACTGTTTGCATGGCTAAAATAACTGGGCCAGCAGGGTCATTGTCTAGCTATTCGGGTGATATACAAGTAGACTCAGGAATCATCATTCTTATCCTGTCCTATTTTCTCTATACTAAACCCACGGCAGTGAAAGACCATAGTCTCTGTAAATTTTAATCGATGTATTCAAATCAAAATCCTGTTCCTGGAGGAGGTAACTGTGGGTTGACCAAAATGTTTGTATGCAAAAAGAAATTGCTCACAGGTAAATGTTGGGCACCAACTCTGATCATTCCACTACAGTTACAAATGATTTTTAATTTTGTTAAAAACAGATCAAGCTCTTAAGGTTAAAATGGTTTTACAAGAAACCATGCAGTATAACACTTTTCCAGTAAGATAACATCTAATTCACCCAGGGCAGTCAGAAACTTTCAGTTGAACATAAGAGAAGAAAATTCCAGAAGCTCTAAGGTGGTTAAATTTCATTTCCAAATCCTGGGGTCCTCAAAGACTCCATGTACCAACTGAAAAATAAAACAACCAATCCCGTCATGGTGCCAACCACTCTAGTTGACTTGGGCAAGTCACTTATTTATCCATCGTGGCTTTCTTGCTCAAAAATGATGGATAGCTACACCTCACAGTGAGGATTCAGTCATGTAAGCAAAGTGCCTTGAAGATAGGAAGCCATACATATTATAGGAGCATAATTTTTGCCCTGAAATGCATTTGGTATGGGTTGGGCATCAGATGTTTCTGATTTGTGAATTAGTCTGAGAATGTTAGACATGCAATGGTTTAAGGATTGCTAGGAGCAAAACAGAACCATGTTGTGTGTTTACGGGTAATCAGCCAGTTTGGCAAACCACCAGTGACTGAAGCCTGTGAGGAAGCAGAAAGGTGTTAGAGAAGTTAAGGCCATGCAAGCAGAAGCAAGTTAGGGGAAGCATGCAGATCAAGAGAGGTGCAAAGATAGCTGATGTGCAGAACATGGTTACACGGGAGGCCCTTGAATCTTCCGGAGGTATCTCACTGGTACAACTTCCTCCTAGTATTTCTGGTTAACTATGTGAACACACAGGCAGACAGATCAAGCCACTATGTGAGGGACAAATAAACATACTGAAGAACTAAAAATGTGAAGTCAGCTGAGCCTCAATTCAATCCAAACCTTTGGGGGCTTATGCATCATTAGTCTGTATCATGGCCTTCAGTCATTTGTCCCTCTAGAACAAGAACTCTCAAAGGCCTGACAAAGAAGAATGGACAATCACAGACACCGGTTTTGCCTTTTCATTCCCTGCAAGTCTACTGGATGCAGGAAGCAGGTGGGGGGTGTAAACTGCCTGCTTAGGGGCTTAAACACTAGAAAGGATTTTCTCATGAAAAGCTAATCCAGAGATTCCTCTGTTTCCTATGATACCATGGCATTCGTCATTCAAAAACCAAAAAAGGACCCACCTGTATAGGCATCTTTAAAAAGACAATAAAGGGATCCCAGCAACTGTCTGCAGAGTACATTGTAAAACACCCCACAAGTTATGTAAACAGCCTGGATGTTACACAGCCTCTCACACCTGGAGAGGCAACAAAGATGAACGCTGCACATTTGCCTGAAAGAGGAATACAAGAAAGGAAGAGTGGTTTAGACATTGCAGACCATTCCCCATTTGAATGAGGCGCTTGGGTTACTTTCCCCTCATTTTGTCGCTACTAGAACGGGCACTAAAAAAAAAAAAAAAAGCATTTTTCTGTAGCCCAACACAAACTTACAAACTTTCTTAAAACATTATAAGATGTTTTTGTGATTTTCTTTTACCTCATCAGCTATTGATAGTGTTAGTGTATTTTATGTGTGGCACAAGACAATTCATCTTCTTCCAGTGTGGCCTAGAGAAGCCAAAAGAGTTGCCCAGGGAAGCCTGGCTGGAGAAGTCATTTGTATTTTCTGTTTGTATGTCAGCACGTGTATGAGAGAGGGAGAGAGAGAAAGAGCACTTACCGGTGAGAAATCCACAGGCCTGGAAGCTCGGCAGAGTTCCTGAATGTTTGGATTTGACTTACGCCCTTTTGAACTGCAGAAGTAAAGGTTCTGATGGCGCTTTCTGTGAGACCCCCATGCAACAAAGACTTGTAACCCAGTAACATATTTTCTGTTCAAACAACATTCTTCTGGGGCCAGGGAAGGGTAAATCAAAATCAATTAAAACGCTTTTGAACTTCTAAGAAATTCATTCCAGGTTTTAGTTGAAAGAACCTTGTTTCTGGTAAGCTGCTGTGTTCAGGTAGACCCACAGACCACACCTAACCCAGATGCAGATTTACACTATTTGGAAATAGAAGCTGAGTTCAGTAAACACTCCCCACACTTCAGCTCCTTCCAGGCTGTGGGCTCTGGCCCTTCTTCTCATCTGCACAGTTCAAATTAATTATACACTTTAATTTCATGAATTATTAATTTGATTCTGACTCGGCAGCTTATGATTATCCAGCGCTACAGACTATACAATTCCAGCTTCATTAAAACATCACCAGCTGCCTGAGAGACAGACATTAAATAGGGGAGAGCAATAATAAAATTAAGCTTCCGGCGCATAGCAACAGAGTCTTCCTCAGTCGCAGGCAGTGCAGGGCTCTGCTGCATGGCTGGCCCGGGCAGAAAGGAAAATGTCCTTTCAGACAAGTCCACGCCTCTTCTCAGAATGTGTTTCTTGGCCTTCCACCATGCACACAACCTCAGATGGTCAGATGGCATGACTGAGGATTTGTATATTCATCTGTCTCTCTCTCCCTGCAACCCCTTTCATATGCCCGCCACCCCTGCTTGTCCAACATTAATTCTTTGATGACTGCCAATGCTCCAAGCACATCCAGGCTGGCCACCACCCAGTGTTTGTGAGACTGCCAGCTTCTGGGAAGGGTTCACAACTGCCGACAGTTTAGCAGGTAGAAAAGCCTCTAAAGAGTTAGCCCAAGAAACTTCTTTGCACTGTGCCTCTCTTCCCTCTCTTTGGTTTCTTGGTTTAAGAAGCAGTAGTCTCGTGCCCGGAAAGGGATTGGGTTTTAGTAGGAGTGTCCAATATGTGCAATACATTACTTCACTATTTGGGGTCATAGATGCATAATGCCCAATCTAGGTACATGTATAATCTGGTACATGATAGGTGCTCAACTGATACAAGTTCCCTTACACCATCCTTGCATTTATAAAATGAGGGCATTGAGCTCCTAATCTCTAAAGTTCCTTTCCATGCTGATTTCTGAACCTCTGTGTAGAAAGTTCACCATTTCTGTAAACCATATAACCCAAGATACATCTGATGACTCTCCCCCAGAAATTCCATGCTTACTGTTAATAGGGAGTACTAGAAAATCATATATGTGTAACTCAACAAGATCATGGCTATAAGGTTTGCATGAATCCTCCTGGAAATCACCCTGGGTAGTTGCTCTTAAAAAGAAGTCCTGGGCAGTGCTTCTGCACCCTTTGTGAACTTCATACCCTTCTTCAAAGGGTTCAAGAAATCACTGGTTGCTAAGGCATGCTCTTAGTTGGACCAGCATCATGAAAGTAAGTGACAAAGAAGGAAAATGACCAAAACAAAGAAGAGAATGAGGAACAGAATCTTGATGGTCAGTGGAAGAGGAGGGGAACAAAGAGGAGGAGAGGAAGAGAGATCCAAACATCTTTTTTTCTTCTGTTTTGTATACAAAAAGCCCAGTTAAGCATGCAGAGTCTTCTGTGGATTCATATACTTCTTCAAATAAATAAAACCACAGCACTTTCTCCCAGTAACTTTGTGGCAAAACAATTTGTAGAAGGAAAAGGTTGGAATTTAGACATTCCATTTAGCTGCTTCAGAAACCTAAAGACCCCAAACCTTGTGGGATTTCAAATCGATGGAATTAATTAAGGCAGATGTCCAGCACTCTCCACTAAGTAATCAGCAGGTACAGTAGACCTGAAAGTCTATAAAGAAAAATGGAACTGGATGACACTGAGGGAAGCAGCAGGAATTAAAAAATGAGGATCCAAATGGGAAAGGCGCCCACCCATTGATCGCAGCATAAGAGATTAAGGCTTTGGTGAGCAGCAAGAAGATTCTACAACAGAAAATGGTTACAGAGCATGAGCTTAGGCCCTGAAGATATCTATAATCAGTGACAGCCAGGCATAGACAGACAGGGGACCATTTGCCCAGGAGCCAGGACCTGAAGAGTCGGTCAGGGGGTAAGATATAAAATTGGGTTTAAAAGATGTTAGTAGTATATAGGAGAGTGTATCATTTTATATCATGTCATATTTATTTTCTATTTCTTTCACTAAAATGGAAGCTCCATGAAGGTAAGAACTTTGTGTGTTCTGTCCACTGTTGGATCCTCAGTGCCTAGAATATAGCCTGTCACAAAAAGACACTCATTCATATTTTGTAAAGGGAATAGGTAACATGAACACAGGAACGAAGCGCTGAAAGTGAAAATAGGCACCCCTGCTAATCCTTAAGCGTGATTTCCCATTTCCCTGGATAAGGCAGAGTCAAGCTGAGAAAGGGGGAGCCACAGGCCATCTGTTAATGAGATACTAAGTAAAGTGTTCAGTATTCATACCTGTGGAACATGGGTGAACCTTCTGGTAACTTGAGTTTTCACACCAATGACAGCAAATGAGAAAGTGAGAGAAGCTAGATAAATGTTTTTGAAAGCATTACTGCAGTGGAAAATAACCGCACTCTCAGGACAGAGCACTGTAGCTCAAAGAATTCAATTGTTTTTGCTTTTAAGTCATTATCCTTCTTCCTCCATTCTCTTCCAGTCCTGTATAAGAAAACACACGCATGCACACGCGCACACACACACACACTACATTGCCACCCAATTTTATAGATGGAGTGTCACCGAGATTTGGAGCAGTGCCCTAAAGAGAATTCTGGCCACACTGAGAATGAAGTAGAAAGCCTTAAGACCCCATGGCTCCCAGGTTCATATGCAGCAGTCAAATGCCCGCTCAAGGGCCCAAGGGGGAGAAGAGCAGTGAGTCCCCTGTTCCTCCATGCTCAGCTGACCTTTCCACCACAAAGCACGACTACAAAAAGCCCCCTGCATGATAGTGCCAAGAGGCAAATTTCAGAAATGGGAGTAGACAGTTTCCGACAAACTCTAGAATGCTTACAGACTTGCAGGATTAGAAGAAACCTTTATAGACACCTACACCTGCCCTTGCTTGCTCGGCCATCTTCTCACTGGCTCAAGTAAACAGAACGTGATACCTACCAAAGATATCCTGACATGCTTCTGAAGAGATAGGCTCCTTCCCCCTGCTCAAGAGGATGAACCTAAAATTTGCTGCAATGAAGGTGCAGTCACTGTAAATATACCTCAGGAAGGGAAATGCAGAAGCTCTAAGTCAACCACAGTTCCAGTACAGAGGAAGCACCTCCCTTGGACAGAGGTCATAACGCTAAACAGGCAATGTTCCATTGGACATCTCTGATACCTTCACAGGCATCTCATCACCTCCCTGCCCAAACGCCACTGCTATTCATACTGAGTAAGACATTCGCTAGACCTGGAGGCAGGGTACTCAAGGTCTAATGATAATATTTCTTCACGTGAGCCTCCGGTTTGGTCACTGGCAGAAGGTATCCTTGAGGGGTTTCTGTTCATGTCAATAGATGTTAGCCTGAGAAGTAGCAGCTTTTGTTTCCAGGACTTCTTCCAAATGAAGTCAGAAGCCTCCAGGGTTCTTGGATACATCAGAGAGTTCTAGGGGCATTGTTTCCTTTGTGGCCAGAACCGTAATGCGGGGAGGGAAATGCTGACTTTCTTTGCACAGTAGAAAACGTCAGTCATATTTCCAAGAATCTCTCAAAGGGGTCAGCATGTTCACATCAGGATCCTTGGCACTACGGGTGACTTCACATACAGTAAAAGATCCAGTGGGCTCTGGCATCTGGGAGCTTAGAATCCGGACAGGGTGAAGTTTCCCATGAGCCCAGGATATCCACAAAATTGCCTGTGGTCATTAAACTCACAGGACTGTCAAAAAATAAAATAAAATATTAAAAAAAATGCAGAACAATGAAGGAAGGATTTTCTAAAACAAAAAACACAATCTTTCATTGTTTCCCCTGTCTTTACAATAAAAACACAGTTTTGGACCTGTCTGGACATGGGGACTTTCCAGTTTCCACGTGAGGCTGGACATTTTGCATTCAATACAAATTAGTTCCTCAAAATCAGAATCAATTGTCATAAAATGTAGGGAAGTATTTTCCCATGGGGCAAGCATTTGTGGTAAAACTGGAAATGTTCAACTTGATTATAATGCTTCACGAAAAGGTCAGTGTGGGATTTCAGAGCTTTACCTTGAGGATGTTAACTCTGTTTGCAGGCAGGGTGAAATGGGGAGAGTGAGTTTGCCCAGGCTTGCCATGTCCACATCACTCTGATCACCTGTCACAGGGCCGGCAGCAGACTGTGTGCCCCAGAAAACGAATGCATGTATACACACGCACACTTTACACACACACATACCCCATGTGCTTTCCAGCACCCAGACACCTCCAAATTCGATGACAGAAAGAGTATGCCAATGTGGCTATGTTCATTGGATAAGACAAAAAGAACATTACGAACAGTAATCTAAAATAATAGGTCTCAATTCACTGGGACATGGCATAGCATCACCTGGAGAGCTTTCCAAAAATACACATGCCTGCGCCTCCCCATATCCAGAAATTCTGATTCAGGGCATGCACAAATATTAAAATGGTCCCCATTATATGCCATATACCTACTCCCTGATTTCCTGTAGAGACAGTATTTACAATGCCAATTAATAGCCTAAAGCTTTCAAATACTCAGGCCAAGTAAAAATGGCTACCACTTCCTGATGTCCAGGTGCTGGCTGTATATTTGTCATAGAACTTCATTATATTTAGAATCATGGTTCACATTCCGCAGTTGACTTTACACATCAGACCATGAGCTTCCTAACCCTCCGTCTAACAGAATGAAACACAGACAGAAGAATTTCTCCTAACCCTACCCCAGATTTAAACCTGAATCAGAGTGATAGAAAAATGGCTCATCATTGAATTGCTTGCTCCTGAGACACCACCGTAACCATTTGTTCCCTCTCACAGACTAGCATTTCTGTGTAGGTCTCCTTTGCAGCTCCTGGTAGCCCCTAGCTTGTTCAGTTTATCAGATCTGACGGGGTCATTGCCTGTGAGCAAGGCTGAGTAGAATTCTGAAACACTTTTTTTTAAATCAACCAAAAGTTGTCATTTGGCCAGATCCTGAGGGTGAGCACCTCCTCATTCAGTAAAGCTGAGTGTGATTCAATTTGGAGGAAGGGGATGTAGTATGAAAACCAGAAAAATAGGGAAACAATCTCAGTTTTAAAAGACCAAAATTATGCCTGACTTGCAAGTCAGAACATTTTTACATTTTGAAATCGAAAATTCTGAAACAGACCTCTTTTTCCAAACTAATTCCTGCCACAACGGTTAAGAGTCTTTCAATATCTCCACCATATTCACATAAAGTCAAAGAGTCACAAGCATTCTGAGTCTCCGGCAACCATCAGTCAGGCAACCTCTGTCATTGGCTCTGATTTTACGAAGTGGTAGAGATGGGCTGGGCTCGTCCTCAAAGCCTAGGCAATTCACAGTTTGGCTGCCTATGTGCTCCTATGTCATTGCCACGTGAAAACTCATGTGATAACAAGAAGCACAGTGATTCCATAGAACCATTTTGAACACTGCATTTGTCACCCAGATCTTAAATACTCCTGGTTGTCAAGCATTCCTCCTGGGCCTGTATGTGCCAGAGTTAGTCCTATAGGAACAGTGCCCATGAGTGAAGGTCAGCCCACCCTGACCACTCAGAGTTATGTCCTCAAAGTTCCTAAATGTGATACAACTGGAAACTTCAATTGGCAGAAGATTTTCACCCCAGGCATGGCTATCTTTGTGGAGGTTGGGTATGACAAATTATTTTGCCCAAAACAACCTAGATTCTCCAAAATTAACTTGAATATGCTGCAATGCCAAAAATGCAAGCTTTTATTACACATTCATGTATACGGCAAATTTAGAGTCAAAAAAGAAGGTAAAACATGCCATATTCGTGGTAAGTCCAAAGGGAAACACAACTTCATCCATAGTTTAGGAATCAGACTTGGATCTGACTTCCAACTCTGTGACTTAAAGCATGTGTCCCCTTGGGCAAGGTACTTAATTACTTGGAACCTCAGTTTCTGAATCTATGCAAATGGGGATAATGTCATTTGCCCTGATATTCTTTTTGAGGATTAAATAAACAAATATGGTGTCTGACACAGTACATGCTCAATAAAAGACTGCTAGTATATTAACAGTTGTCATTATGATGTTTGTTATTATAGATTATCTTCTCGTTGAAGTTATGCTAGGTACTAGCATAACTTCTTAGTGAAGAACAAGTCCTGGACAAGGAGCAGGTAATATTAATTCCACTTACTACTCTGAAACCACCATCTTCCCCTAGAGAATGACTATTAACTTGTTTTTCAGCTCTACTCTGATGCCAAGGCACACTTGTTTCCAGGTAAGACTAGAGGAAATAAATGTTTTGTTTCATTTCTCCATTGGAAATGAGGTCTTGGTCCATGTTGAGGATGTATCTAGAGTGTGTTTGTTCTAAGTTTCTGGAGCCACTGCACACCTGCTCGAGTAGCTGAGGTGCATACTTCTACCATCTCAGAGCTACAGAAGTCCCAGCTGCTGCTGGAAGTATTTTTAGCTGCATTATTTATTTGAACACCTGCCTAACAATCCTAGACAGAGCTCAGTCTGGGAGGGGAAAGGCCACCAGAACACCCAAGGGTTCCTTCCCAATATGGCTGCATTTGCTAATCTGTACCCATCCTGTGGCCAAGAAGAGCCTTTCTCTTCCCAAAGAGTGGTTCTGATGACAACACACCACAAGCAAATAAAAGTCTCCGAAGACACACCTCCAATGTCAAATTCTTAAACAAAGCATCTCATAACACCCAACAACCTTAATGCCAACACCATGTGAAACACAGAGCCTCGCATCCTGGCAGCTATGGACGTATTAGTCACCCTCAGCTATCCTTCCAGAGGCGACACACTACTAACCAATATCGCTTCCTTTATTTTACCAGTACAAAAACTGAGATACAGAGAAAACTGCTACAGAAACGCTGTCCTCTTTCTGACCATTCCACGTTCGTGTACTTGGTTCTTCTCAAACATAATGCCCTTCTGCTGACTTCAACCCTACTCATTTTTCAGTTCATAGCCCCAACTCCTTTCTCTTACTATCAATTCCTCACCACCACCACTCTGAAACTTAACTGCTCTCTGTCTCCAAAACTGCATATTGTCTGTATTCCAGTATTTAATGTTTAAATTATGTTCCATGTTGAACTGTCTGGCACCTAGGATGTGCTCAACAAATTGAAAGAATGCTTTTTAGGTCTTGTAAGAAAGATACTATGCATGTTTTGCCTTTTTTTCTTTTAACAGTTCTTTGTTTTTTTCTTCTCTTTGTGTATCTGTGTGTGTGTGTGTGTGTGTGTGTGTGTTAGAGATGACATTTCACCATGTTGCCCAGGCTGGTCTCAAACTAGGCTCAAGTGATCCTCCTGCCTCGGCCTCCCAAAGTGTTGGCATTACAGGCGTGAGCCACCACACTTGGCCTTTCACAGTTTCTAACTCAGTACCAGAGACATATCAGGTACAGAATAAAAGCTTGCAGCCTGACTGAAAACCCCTTTCAAGGCTGCACTGCCATCTGCCATCATTAGAATGTTTACAGATCAAAATTCTTGCTGCTGGCACTTAGGTCTGGCTCACCAGGTCATGCTTTCTCTGCTCATTCTGCCTTGGGCTAAATTGCCAAATTTTTCAATATGTAGACTTCATATTCTTTTCAAGGGGGTAAGGGTCTTATTATTTATTTAACTCACTAGAGTCTTAAGTGACTGTTTATGAAAGGTTCTGAGATCCCAGAAGGAACGATGCGGCATTTAATGCAGAGCACCACTGCCTTGCATAGACCAGTGGGTGGTGTGTACAGACATACACATAAAAACACTACTTGGCAGTCACCACACACATTGTTTTTGTATGATCTGAAAACATCTTGCTGGCATAATTCATAAGCAGAATGTCTTTATATTTAATGACCCAAATATGCCAGTCACGTGCTTCTGAAAAGCAAGTTAGATCCAATAAAACAGCAATTTTGTTAACCCTCCTTACCACCTCCCCACCAAAATAATCTCTGCTTTAAATTCTGACCTCTCTGAATGGCTGCTTTGAGAAGTGTAAGTGGGCAATAGGCCTTTGTAAGCCGTCATCTCATAGTGTAGGCATGAGAGGAGGCATGGAATACAAATGGTCCTGGTAGTGCGAGTTATAGACCAAAGACACAGATTTTTAAGGAACTGGTAGAATTTACGCTTTGAGAGGAAGAGTTTGTCCTGGCTTAGATTTCTGAGTCAGAGAAATAGACTCAAATAATTCACAAAATCATATATTTTAGAAGAGAACAGTCATCCAGTCCAGTTATAGAGTTTGAAGGCACGAGCTAGTCAAGCAAAAGCAGACCTTCAGCAATTACTTATCCATTTAACAATTATTTATCAAGTACCTATTATGATCCAGGTATTATTCTAGGCACTATACTACCACAGGAGTTAGATAGATAAGGTCCCCCAGCATGGTCCTGTCTCTTCCTTTCTTCAGGACAAATGACAAGAATGCCACAGCAATATGCTGGGGAGGGTTCTTGGGCAGCAAAGAATACACCAGCTCCTGCTACTGAGAACCTCAAAATCAACTGACCCTCAAAATCACTAGGCCTTCCCAGGTCTTCATGAACAACCAACTACAAAGAAAACAAATGACAATAACAAAATTCCACGATTATAATCAGACCTCTGCAGTACTGAAAGGTCTTCCGTATATGACTAAGGACATCATCATCATTTTTAACTGTTTCTCCTAAAAGATATTTAAGAAATGAATGGCTGAGAATGTGCACACAACTTAGAAGAAAAATCATTTAATAAAAGAGTCATCACTTGCAAAGCCCAATTAAAAGTCATATTCATTCATTCATTCATTCAACCATTCAATAGTGAACATTTATTGAGAAGCTCTGTGTGTACAGCACTTTATGGGTTAGGTGCCTTGGGAAATACTGAGATGGATGGCACAGTCCCAGCTCTTGAGGAACTTAAAAAAAAAATCAATGGGGAAATTACAATCTTCATTTTACAGATGAATAAATAGTGGCATGGAGAGTTAAGGGATATATTTTGAATGTTTCATCACAGAACTAAATCACAATGCAGTGATCAAAAAGATGCAAAAGCACTGAGCTAGAAGGTAGGATATCCTAGCTCCAGTCCTGGTTGAGACTCACTGGTCAAGTCCATCTCCTTTCTTGGCTTTTAATACCCTTTACAAAATGAGAGAGTAGTCTTCAGAGTGGGTTCTTCCAGCTCTAGGATGACATAATTCTAACACTTGTGAACAATAAGGTTTAGTGGTCAGAACTAAAGAACTCAGTCTCTTGACAAAGGGAATGACTTTTAATATGAATTGTTATTGAGAGAATTTAAAGTCCCACCTAAAGGAATATGGAAGCTATTCCATTCCATTGGCCATTACTGCATTTGTTCTTAGAAGATGCTCAGGCCTAAACATCTTCTTCAGTGGACTTTCTAATTGGCATCTCTCCTATCTTAAAATAATGATAAAGAAGGCTGCAGCCCTTCCCTACATCTCCCTTCAGCCCCTGCTAAGTATCCATAACACAGGGTAGTAAGTGTTTGCAAGAACTACGTTGCTCCCTGTAGGAATAACTGCCCCAACAATAATGTAACCCATCTATGTGTGATGTGACAAATGGGGGCTTAGCCTACATGTAAAGAACTCTTAATTAACGGTTTAACAGACAATGAGAGGTTTGAACTAAATCATATATGTAAGACCCCTTCCGGCTTTGGCTTTCTATATTACTATGAATTTTGTGAAGACAATGTAAAAGATCTCTTTATTGAGTTAATCAGTGAATCTAGAGCACTAGCCAAAATCATTTATATTTGGCTTATCAGTACTTACTTCCAAAAAAGAATCATAGGAATTAGTGTAGAAAAATCTTAGTTTGGATCTCTAAAAACAAACTGTTTAATAATTTCACAACATTTTGAACCCTCCCCAGAGCTGTTCTCTGAACTTGGATGATGTCCCCTAAATTGCTAGTCAGCTGGCCATTTTGCAACACGTGAGCTGTGAAATCATATATGTGAAGATCTAAATGACAGAAGAAATGGCTTTGAATCCTTCTGTTTATATTTAATTTTTCCCTTCCTGCTTCGACATATCATTTGTCCTTAACACTTTTATTTTTTGGTCCTAGAGGCACAGGTGGTTCTCATTTCAGGCTGTATGAACAGTTCTGCTATTCAAAGATTAATGAATAAAAGGGCCTTGTAAATGGATTAGCATGATAATGGTAATAATGCTTTCTGCTGCTTTCTGCTGCCTTCTGTGCCTACTTCAATCTGTGTGCCCCTGAAAATGCCTCCCCTCCCCCATGCACGGGTTCCTTTCCCCTCTTTCCCACCACCTGATTCTTTCAGTCTTAGGAACACAAAGTGACTCACGAATCAGGCAGCTGTACAGAAAGCAAGGAGAGGATGGAAGGAAGGGGGAAAAGAGAGGTGGAGAGAGACAGAATAGAAAGTAAAAACCCGAATGTACTTTAAGATAGGAAGGTTTATGCAGAATGTGGAGAAAATACAAGACTTCACTTTTTAATGCAAACAATACTTTCAATCTTCCCCTTCTTTTTATGACACTTGCTGTCTATCACCATGGGAAACTTACCTGTTACTTTTTATTTTAATCACATGTTCCTGACCTCATACACATACCTTTTATCACAGCTGTTGGAGAGCCAAGCTTAGGTCAAGATTTTAGAGAATTACATCTAGAAGCAAAGAATAGTTACAGGTTTGGCTTTTCTCTATCACTACATAGAGACAAGTTCAAAGGGCCTTTCCTTGAAGGTTCTACCAAGAGGCAGAAACTTCTCTGAACACTTACAACTCCTCCCTAGGGGCTTAGTGTCAGTTATCAATGAATGACTTAGTGGGACCTCTGCTGACATCCTCCTTGAGCCTCAATCAACGTAAGGAGACTGTAAGAATCTCCACACTCAAGACTTGCCTGTGCCCCTTTCCTCGGAGCCTAACCCATCATCTGGTCTCTAGGCATGTGTAAGGATGATGAGTTGGGTAGGGCAAGTCATTCTGGAGGGATGCCACGAAGTCGTCCAGGCAAAATGGATTTAGACAGAAAGCAAAAGTCAGTCCCTAGAACAGAAGAGAATGTGGAAAGAGACCAGTCTTTCAGAACCCCACACCTATGCCTGCCTGCCTAGGTGGAGGGTCCAACGGCAAGGAGACGCTGAACCAAACAGGCAACAGGCCCACACACCAGGCCAGGAAACAGTCACTTCCCTTCCTTTGTCTCCTAAGACCTGCACGTGTTTTCCCTCATTTGAAGGGAGCCCGGAGCACTGGAAGCTGGGCTGACCCCCCGCCTCTCGTGGTGATTAACATCCCCCTCCGTCTCACTCTGACCCCCAAGGGGGCACACATTACTATCCACCCCACCTCCTGCCTCTGTGCCTTCCGATATCAACTGGGAAAGGAAAATCTAAAAATAAAGCCAGGGCCAGAGTGTGTACCACTCGATTGGGCTCCTGTGCTCACAGATCTGCTTATTTTGGCCTATCTCTCCCCAGCGATAAGGCTGCTAACAGCCTGTTATCAGCCAGTCGGTGAAAATGTGCTCCAGCCTGATTAGGCCTCAGTCTTTGCCAAGGTTATAAACAGCCGTTATCGTTTTCCCGAACAGAATAATCCGGACAGTATCAGCTCAGAAACATATGGGCCACACAGAGAAGATAGCCGCTGACGGACACTTCATTTTAATTGTAACGAGTGGGTAGCAGCAGCCTGCAGACAGCAGACAGAGGGCTGCCCGACTGGCAGCGGGGCTTTTTTTTTTTTTTTAAATCCCTTCTTCCTTCCCTGGTTTCCAACGCCTAAGCTGCTTTGATATTCTGGGTGGCATAATGAAGTGGCCCCTCCCCCAGATGTTACCAGTCACCAACCATGACCCTTCCCTGCAAGGCAGATGGGACCCTTCTGATTCTCTTGTGGTGGGGGGATTGTGGGGGGCAGACAAAAACCACCAACCAGCAAAGGGGAACCAGTACAGCTCTCCCTGCTCTTCAGACAAAATTCAGTTTCAGTAACCTGTCCCGTCACCCCACCCTGCTCTCAGCCCCCACAGCCATGCTTCTTCAAGACCCTCGGCCTGTGAATGCCACATTTCAGTGTCCGGCAAACGACAGGCTTTCAGCACACGATGGCTGAATACTTATGAATGGGGCATTTATATCACTTTCTTCAGTCTTC
The DNA here is from genome assembly GCF_002776525.5 of Piliocolobus tephrosceles. Classification (NCBI taxonomy): domain Eukaryota; kingdom Metazoa; phylum Chordata; class Mammalia; order Primates; family Cercopithecidae; genus Piliocolobus; species Piliocolobus tephrosceles. The sequence continues at coordinate 21,660,947 of NC_045434.1, read as the reverse complement.
TACATGTACACATATATATCAGGCAAGATGAAGCTTGCAGGGAACAAGCCCACGTGTGTGGGATTTTGTGTTCCGAAAGCAATTTCCAAAATCTCTGCTCTCCCCATGCTCTTTGATGAGATTCGTTCCTCAGGCTTGACATAGAAAGTCAACTAACTGGAGTGAGGCAAGTAGGAAGGTAGATACGACAAAAAGAGAAAACTGATGATTAAAGTTTTGGGGAAAGGGTTCACCTGTCTGCTTCTGGGTCCGCAGAGGTCTTGGTTGCTGACAAGTAGGCCCTGGTTCACTGCTGTTGGTACAAAGTCAGCAGCCACCCTGTTCTTTCACAGGGTGATACGTTTCCGCCCTCAAGTGTTACCATAAACAGAGTGGTAACAAAGGAGCAGAAGAAAAAAGAGAAAGAGTTGATAGCAAGTAGGTACAAGATGAAGAGTGCATCTCTCCCTGCATTGAGCAGCAGACACATTTCTGTGTTGCCCCTATTGTTGCTAGACTAAGGTTCATGCCTGGCTGGCCAGATGGGGTCAATAATGGCAAGAGGGAGTTGGATGAAGGTAAGCCATCAGGCCCTGCCTTGCACTTAGTCATCCCCGTTCATTCTTCTCATCAATGCTCATGTTTCACAATATTTCAAATAATTAAATATCCTCAACTTGGTCTTCTTTTCCTGATCCTCTTCTCTACTTTCCTTCCCTCTCTCCTTAAACCCTTAAGGGTCTTCTCCATTTTACCACAGAAAGCCAGCACCGCTGGGTGTGGTGGTTCACACCTATAATTCCAGCACTTTGGGGGGCCGAGGCGGGCAGATCACCTGAGGTCAGGAGTTCGAGACCAGCCTGACCAACACGGAGAAACCACATCTCTACTAAAAATACAAAATTAGCTGGGTGTGGTGGCGCATGCCTGTAATCCCAGCTACTTGGGAGGCTGAGGCAGGAGAATCGCTTGAATCTGGCAGGTGGAGGTTGCGATGAGCCGAGATCGCACCATTGTACTCCAGCCTGGGCAACAAGAGCGAAACTCCATCTCGAAAACCAAAAAGGAAAAAAAAGAAAGCAAGCCGGCACCTTCCACTGCCTGCCTACACACTCAATATATTCAATGGCATTGAAGACATCCCCCAGTTTAAATTCAACCTCTGGAGGCTTTCTTGTAAGGAAGAAAAAAACTGAAAAGAGAAAAGGGAAAAAAAGGTATGTGAATCTAAAAGAAATTCCCTCTGATGCGTAATGCTGCTGCCTCCCTCTTTTTTTGACATCAGTTTCAAATTCTGCAGAGAAAGGATGATGTTGCTTTGCCCACGAAGAAACAGTCACAATAGGTAATACTCACTGAACACTGGTGTATGTGTCAGACACTGACCTAAGCATTCTACATAAATTTGCTCATTTAATTCTCAAAACAGTTCTATGATTCACACCCAGGTGGGCTGCTCGCTGCTGCATCTGTGCAATTCTAGGGACTCCCAGGCCTCACACTCAGGGAGCACCCTTTCCCACCAGCCTGGAGAGGCCTGTGTCAGCCTGGCCACCCACCCCATCTCCATGCTTTCCTTCTGCAGATTTACAGGGACTGGATGGAGACAGCACTCCGGACCCGAAACGACTTCTGGTATTTCACTGTCAAGTGAAAATTGAGTCCGTGGTAATGTTCCTGCAATCATATCAAATTCAAAAGGGAAAGACGACGGAAATTCTGCTGCCAGCTGAAAGGAGCCTGAGGCACATTTTTGTTTTAATTCTTTTTTTCATGGCTTTTCAACACCTGCCTTCGCTCTTCCACTCTCCCAACAAAATACAGCTTAGGTTGCCTTGCAGTATTAAGAAGAGACTGGCCAGCAGACCTATGCAAGAAATTGCAGTGGGTGGTCTGTGTGCAATGTCTTGGTGGTCTTGAGCTCGGTCCTCTGACAAAGTTCAAGGTTACAGTGGTCTTTCCTGAGTTGCCATCAGAATCTGAAAATATCCTGGAAACGTGAGAATCCCCCACTGAACTCATGAGTTGGCTCAGCAGTTGTTTATTCAACTTAAGAGTGTTTTTTCCCCCTTTTTCTATTTTTGTTTTCTTATGCTTTCTGTTTCAATGGACCCAGCTTTGTCCTTCCACAATTTGGAGTGAACAAGACTAGAGGATTTCCTGAAATAAACAACTGGGCCTATTTCTCCAGGGGGCCTGCTTCCCATTTTGTCCATGGCCACCTTCTGCTGATCAGCTTCCACTTTCTTAGAAAGAAGACTGGCTTGCTCAGGGTTACACAACAGAGACAGATGGAGCCTTGAGACTAGCAGATAGACACAAGTGACCAACAAAGTTAGGTGTGCTGCAGCCTTCCTGTGTCTGCCGTGTCGCTGACATTATGAACTAGCAGGCCCCATGAGTACCATGACTACTTCTCAGAGAATCTATGGCACCACTGCCATCGCTGATGTGCTGGGGTGTCTCCGTGGCTGTGAGTACACACCAAGGACTAGGGCACTGTCTTCCTCTAGTCAGTATCCCCCAGACCTACCATGGTACCTGGCATACAGTTAGCACTCAATAAGTAGTGGTTAAAATGAAGAAACAGATTCAGCACAAACATGCCCAAATGAGTGTCCAAGGCCAAGGATTTTGGAGACAGCCTAGATTCAAACCTGGCATTTTCTAACTTTGTCTTGGTTCCTTCTCTAGCCTCAGTTTCCTTATCACTAAAATGGGTAAAATATAATCACAGTACCTGTGCCATATATTTGTTGTAAAGACTGTATATGTTGATGGATGCAGCTAGAGGCCATTATCCTAAGTGATTTAATGCAGAAACAGAAAATCAAATACTGCACATTCACACTTATAAGTGGGAGCTAAACAATGGGTATAATGAATGTAAAGATGGCAACAATAGACACTGGAGTTTCCAAAAAGGAGGAGGGAGGGAAAGGGCAAGGGCTGAAAAACTCTCTCTTGAGTGCTGTGTTCATTATTTGGGTGAGGGATTCAACAGAAGCCCAGATCCCAGCATTACATGATACACCTATGTTAACAAACCTGTATACGCAGTCCCCCATAACTGAATTAAAAGAAAAGAAAATATTGTTAAGAAAAAAAAAGACGTGCAGCACACCAACGTGGCACAAGTATACATATGTAACAAACCTGCACGTTATGCACATGTACCCTAGAACTTAAAGTATGATAATAATAATAATAAAAGAAAAAAAGACTATATATGTGTAAAGCACTTAGCCCAGCTCCTGACATATAACAGTCCCCCGATAAATATTTCTTATTTAGGGATGACTATCCCTCACTCATCTCTATCTGCCCCTTACATAGCTACTAGAGTAGTCAACCTCTCTTACCAAAGAAAAGGCTGCATGCAGTCCAGGAACTCTGGTTTCTATCCCTGCTTCACTAAGATTCCAGCAGTCACTTAGTCACTCTGCCTCGCTCTGCTTCTATGGCCTGCATCAGGTTGAGGTCACTCGGCCTCACCTAACAGACTCGCAGGTTGGCTACGAGACGGCATGACCTACCAGATGGGGACAGGTGTGGAAAAGCAAAATCCAGGCTATCAAATCTGCTGTAAAGTCGTGCTCCGGCAACGCCACTTGAAGTCTAGCCTGCCATGGACCTTGCTGCATGCCTCAGGGTGCCTCAGCTCTCTAGAGCTCTGCCAATGCTCTTGCCTTAACGCAGGGCTTCTAATCAAGATAACGCAATCGAAAGCATTTGCTTGGTTCTTAGTCCTCACAGTGATCTCTATTTAGTGGGAAATTAAACCACTTTAAGGGCTAACACCCAGACAACCTATAACGCCATTTCACTTGGACGAGGCTTCCCTGTCTGGGAGCAGCACACTTTCTTTCCCCGTCTCCCACTGCCCCTCCAGTCTCCTGGGTTTTTATCTTCCTTTCCTTTTCTTTTCCCTTTTCCCAAACAGGGTGTCTTGGCTTGGCGACTCTTAAACCCAGCTGCATTCCCGAGACAAGCTCTTAAGCATAAATTCATTCCAGCATTGGGTTTCTCTTATTCTCTTTCCTTCCTCTCACTATGTAGCTGGAGTGAATTCATAAACAGTTATAGTGGTTTTAGCATCAGGGCCTTATATGAGACAGGATTACAGGGGATTCAGCTCTCTCTCTCTCTCACACACACACACACAGACACACACACACACACACACCCCCCACAGTGGTGTTAGTCTCATGAGCCACAATACTGTTCTAATCTCTCCCATCTCTAGATTTGCCCTACCCTGGCTTAGTCAATGCTCTCCTTCCTGGCCTCTGTGGAAATACTGCCAAATAAAATAACAAAATATTCATATGGTAAGGCACGTTAAAACCTTGGGAAGATTTAAGCCAGGGCTTCATGTCACAGACGCTCCCTCCTGTAATCTGTATTCCAATCTCGATGCCAGCGGAGCTGTGATCAGAATATCCAAGGTCTCATAAAAGATTCAGGGCTTACTGACTTCCCTGACATTTGCTGTTTCATGTTGTTCCTGCTAACTCCCTTTCAGCCTCCAGAGCCCACAGTCCCTTTCAACTCACCACTGCAGATGGCAAACTGGCCAAGACCGTCCACTAACTCAGGACAAACACAGGTCCTAAATCTTCCCTGGGAATTTAGCTGGGACTAGGGAGGGGTTTTCAGTTCTTTCAGTGGCTTCTTTTGTTTGACTAAGGGTTTATTTTTCTGTAATTGCATGCCTGCTGCCTCCTCCATGGTACCTGAAAGTGGGACTTTGAAACCCAGGAAGTTAACAAGACTTCAGGAAGATTCCCCCATTTAGCTGTGAGTGCTTTTGAGGGTGGGGTTATGTGTGCCTGACTCAGAGTGTTTAAATCGTCCTGGTTCTCACTGTTACTTAAATTAGAGACTGTGTTATTGAACCTTGTAAAGCATCAAGGCTTATAATCTGTAGAGAAGACAGTTCACCAAATCGGGGCTATGCATATTCTCACATGTTCAAAAAAAGGTGTATTAAATGTATGTGACTGCATGAATCCAGGCAGGACACAGCTATCATACATATCATACATATCACCATACTAGAATGGACATTAGTAGTTTAAAAACTCTAACAAGATATATTATGATTTAAGGAAACCATGCATAACTAAAGGGGTGATTGTGAATGGATCTTATGACTTACTAGGAGGATCACAATGGATATCCTAGCCAGACTCCACTAGTGGATTCTAATATGATTTGCTTTCCAATCATATAATTTATGCACAGCATATCAGATAGACATTTAGTGAATAAAGGAATTCAGACCATACTTCTTAAGGCATGGTTTAAAAGGAAACACAAAAGGAAACCTCTGCTATGCTACAGAGGTGTCCAGAGGAGCCCAGTGACCCACAGAGATGGCAAGAAGAGGCGAAAAGACACCTAGTATATGGCTAACACCGCTCAGCCATCAGCGGTCATAGGGGCAAAAGAGAATGGTAGTTCCACTGAATAATAGAATTGAGACATTTTCAAGATACTCCTTAGTAAGTCACAAGTGTCTAGAATTTTTTTTTAAATCAACCATAGAATTCCAAAACTCAGCAATCAAAAACCGAAAGGCCAATTATAATTTAAGTCCTTTTGAAAACATTTTGGCTTATTTCTGTAAATGCTATGGCCACTAGAAAAATTAACACAGAATTCCCAATCAAAGTGCCATTCACACATAGGTACTTGAATAACATCAGGTAGCATGAAGGTGAACATGTGCTATAAACAACTTCTTTGAATGTTTTAAATGTATCCACCATGAAAACCTTCTGAAGAGGTTAAGGAATTCTAGAACACAAACTGAAAATTAAAGGCAAGTTGATGGTATCTCAAAATTGAACTTGTCAAATGAGAAAATTATAATCAAAATTGTCTTCATACTTTTCATATCCTTCACTGTGTTAGTCACATAATATATACATATACATATGTTTCTGCATATGCATGTGAAAAATCAAAAAGGCAAACACAGATCAGAGGCTAATCATAACATAATATAAAAGGAATATGAGGTCTGGTTTCGTAAGTGATTATATCCACAAACACATGTCCTGAGCCTTAAGTAAGCAAGCAAGGCATCTCCTTCTACATAGTGATATGATCCCCAAAATTTATATGAAAAATTTTAAAGATTGAGCTATGTTACCTTCTCTGGGGAAACACCTTATTTAAAAGCAGTCAACAGTTAGATTTTTCTGCAAGTAAATAATCCTGTAATTCATCTTGTTTAGTAACAATATATTTTTAATTACCAAATACAACCTGTATTATTTATTTACAGTAAAATGTATTTTCCCCAGACATATTATAAAACTGTATAGATGAATGGTTCTCAACTGGGTATAATTTTGCCTCCCAGGAGACATCTGGCAATGTCTGGAGACATTTTTGGTTCTCACAGTGGGGGAGTGGAGATGCTGCTGGCATCTATGGGTGGAAACCAGGAATGCAGCTAAACATCTTACAGTACACAGGGCAGCCCCCACAATGAAGGATCATCTGGCCTCAAAAGTCAATAGTGCTGAGGTTGAGAAACCCTTTTATAGATTATCACAAACATTACAAAATTTCTCAAATCATTTTCCTCAAAACCTTTAAGAAATGAAAAATGAGAACTTGGGGAAAACAAGAACTCCTTTTGGTAGTATTTTCATTATCAAAGGTACAGTTGCTTTTGTGAATGCAACAATATATTACTTCACCATAAAATATGCTCTGAAAACCTAACACTTGTACTTGCATTACACCCACACACTGAGAAATGCTGGAAAATCAGCAAGGATTTTAGGAAAAAACATTTACCCTGAGACATCCTTCAATGAACAGAGGAATACCCTGACCAACTGTGTTAAAAGCAAATAAAGTAAGATGTAACAAAAGCTAACTTTTTAGCCAGTGAAAAATAAACACATCTGGTACATAGAGTCCTGTATGTGTGTATCCATCCAATTCTATAGTATCAGAGCTCTGACATTCAGTAATATAATAATATTATTTTTGAGATCAGTTAAGGTATAAAATGTGCGTACTCTCAGTCTTTAATATTAATAAGTCTTGTAACTAGCAGTTTCTCATAGCTCCGAATTCTTGAGCACAACTAGAAAGGGCACTTATCCTGAAAAATCTAATAAATTTACAGTTTTATATACTTCCTTCAATTGTAAAAGTCTTGTTCAATAAACTTTAAAATGCCACTATAGAGCAATAACACAGACAGTATAAACCCAGCCCTGGGAAAGCTGTGCAACCAGAAATTGTTCCCCTTTCTGCTAGAGCAATAAAGTTTTATATGTTTGAACTGACTGTAAAAAGGTTTGAATGTTGGCAACTGGGGAATAATCTGTCTTCTTTATAGTTATTATCATATTTCCCACAAGACCCCTTGGTCTGTGTCAATCCTTCTTGTATATGACACCTTTGTACTGTCAGCGAAAGCAAGACTACTTTACTTTTTTTTTAACTATAGGACTTGTATCTGTTTTCCTTCAGATTACAGCTAACAGGAATAAATTATTTCTGACAAGCATCTATTGCAGCATTTTACCAAATAAAGCTGGTTGTGAGCTGCTTTTCCAAGAGAGGGGGGACCTCCTCCCTTCTCCTTCCCTCTCTTTCTCTCATCTGATTCAAATGCAATTCAGGGCTGGTTAAATTGGAGGAAATGCCAATAAAAAGAGATTTGTAGGAAAGTTGCTCTGAATGCCAGAGCCCGTTCAACATGGTGGTTCGGTTCTCATGGGTGCAGTTGGATGTGTGGAGAAGGGGTTTAGGAAAAGGTAGGAGGAGGAATCATCCCTTTCCCTTCCTGACCTCTCTAAGATCTGCGAACATCTCTGCATGCACCTGGACTCAGGCAGCGCACTGAGTCCAGCCAGCAGAAGTGGCCAGAGCTTCCCATACTCTGATTAGCAGCCAGTGAGGGAAGCGGTAGCTATGACCAGCAGAGGCAGACACCCAAGCTGTCACATGTGCGCCTGGGCTCTTGGCTAACTGGTCATCTCAGCTGAAATGAGTTTAGGCTTGTGGTAATCAACAGGGAGCCATTTTGTACATATGAATGTGTGTCCCTCTGCCAGGCCTGTCAGGCCACAGATCAACATGGACCTATACCCAGTAATCCATTACCCATAAGGCAGCCATACGAACTAAACACATTCTCCTCTCACTCACAATGCTACGGCACCATCCTGAAGTTGCTTGGCTTTCCAGCTTTTAGAATAACAATAAAAAGTCCCAGAAGAATAGATTTTTGTAGCCCAGCATGGAAGTACACACCTATGGTCCCATCTACTTGGACGCTGAGGCAGGAGGATCAGGAATTGTGGGCTGTAGTGCGCTATGCCAATTGGGTGTCTGCACTCAGTCTGACGTCAATATGGTCACCTCTTGGGAGCAGGGGACCACCAGGTTGCCTAAGGAGGGGTGAACCAGCCCAGGTCAGACACAGAGCAGTTCTGTGTTGACCAGTGGTGGGATCGAGCCTGTGAAGAGCCACAGCACTCATGCCTGACAACATAGTGAGACCTTGTCTCTCTCTTTTTTTTAATAATAGACATTTGCAAACATCAGATTTTTAAAAATCCAAAGATATATATGGTTGGATATTAGTGGCAATGGCACCATAAGTGAATTACCTCTGCACTCCTGAATAGACAAAGTCTCTCCAAAAGACCATGAGAATAAGATGGTCAGTCATATGAATATAGGTATACGCAGATATGCATAGACATACACAATGTCAACGAGAAGAAGAATTTGCCTCCTCATCCTATAGACACTTAACAGACCCGAAGGGACAGTCCTGACATTTCCCTTTCAGACAAAGAAGTGATTTCCCCTCTGTCCTCTCCATCCCCTGACCACCTCCCCCTTTCATTTTCATAGTGTTATAGAAAAGGGCTGGTATTTCCTGCACTGCACTCGCTCTGCCTGCCACTGTAGAAGCACAGTCACGCACATGTGTGACACCCTGTTCATGGGGTAGGGTGATTCTTAGATTATGGTATATCTGTACGAGTGCACACACTCACTCACGCTCAAGCCCACCTCAGTCAACTCAAAATGAAGAGAAAAGTCCAATGTGAAAGCTCTGATGTGGAAGGGCAAATGCCAAATGATGTCTATAAGCAAGGCAATTCTACCAGAATGAGGTAATGCAAATAAGGCTGAGTCAATACGATGACATCTCAGTGACTTGGGAAAAAGCTTGAGCCCGTGCTCATGAATGTGAGCTCAGGGTATCCTCTTATCTTCTCCTCACTAAACCCTACATGAATGTTCAGGTGCACCTTATGATGCCTTCTCCTTGCCCAGTTCAGGCAACAAACATTTTAATCTACATGGAGAACATTAAAAAAAAAATCTCATTGTGGTAATTGTCTCATACTGCCAGCAGGGGCAAGGTACACTGTGCTCCCTCCTGCTCTTGCCCCCAACCCCAAGAACAGAATTACTACACAAGCTATACCTTTTAACAAAGGTGTACTCTTGTGCACCTTAAAAGCTCTTAAATAGCTAAGCCGCCCACTGGAAAACCATAGGTCCATAAGAGATTTTTATTTTCTCCATGTCCTCTTCATGCACTTTGTCCATGTGGTTAAAGTTTACAAATTATTTACTCTTCAATAGGTTATTAATATAGACCAAAAGGTTGTGGGTTTCAGTCATATGTCACAGTACCATTAATAAAAGCAATATCGGTGCTGTTATAAAAAATCTTTCTGAATACATAATACAGAGATAGAAAACGACACAAATCGTAAGTACAGAGCTCGGTCAAAAAATACAAAATGCTTTAAAAATGTGCACATCAGTCTTGTGCAGGACCCATGGGCCGATGAAGTGAGGGCATTGGTGGCATTTTAATTATTCTTGAATAGTAGCGGGTTAGCACCTTTAAGACCAGTAACTAGACCATCACCACAGGGGAACGGGAGAGAGTGTGAAGGAAGAGGTAGTTTCTAAAAAGTGAGGTATGTACCACAGGCATGTGATTCATTGACATGGTTTGTGACATATAGATTCCTAGACCCCTATCAAATTTGCTGGGGCAAGGCCTGTGAATCTGCATTTCATAACCATACCCACCCGCAGGGGTATTCTTGGAGAATTACTGAGTTTGGCTAATGAAGTACATCAGCAACTCCCCTGCTGAACCCCATCACACTTCCTTTTCCGAAAATGGAGTGGCACTGTCCTCACTTGCCCAGGCCTCAGACATACCCATCTCTGAGATAACAATTGGTGAAGTTCAAAAAATGGCATTGTGTTTCCACACAGAAAAGAAAAAGGTTTAGAAAAATAACAGATCAACAAGGAAGTATTGTCCTGGAAGCTTTGCCTCATTCTGACTTTCCCCTGAACTCTGCTTTCTACATATCTTACCACTTTGTGTATCCTAGTGGGGGAAAAAAAAAATGCAGAAAGGCAAAGAGTCTCCTGAAAAGATCAGGAGTTGGAGCTTTACCTTATTATCTGATACGCATTTATTGTTTCATTACTAACAACAAAAATAATGATAATACTTGGCTATTTGCGTAACGTTTTAGAGGCTACCACACTTTCATAGGCATGATTATGTTCAGTCTTGCTAATGAATTTATGAAGTGTTATTATTCTCATGTTACAGATGACGAAACTAACACCCAGAGAGGTTCAACGACCTGCCCAAGGCCACACAGCAGGCAACTGTCAGAGGTAGATGGGAGTCCATATCAACTAAGTGGCCATACACAAGGCTGGCCACCACCAAAACACAAAGACGGGTGAAAAAAGTCATAGAAACCCAATACGAGGGAAAAGCACCTTGTTCATTGAAACTGGCAAACCTTCAGTTTCCTTCACCTACCTCATCCAGGACAGCTGGGTCCCCTTCCATCATCCTATCTGCTGCAGCGTCTCCACCTGACACGATCACCTTTATTATTACCTCTGTACCATGCACTGTACTAGACCATGAGGTCATAAAGATGATCAATTTCTGCTCCCATGTCTCCCAACCTAGAGCAAAGCCACCACATTCTCGTCAGTGGTAAACAGCTAGCTACAAAGAGTAGCAGGAAACCTTCGGGGGCTACTTGAAAGAATCAAGTAACATGAATCTCCTCCCCTACGTAACCAAAGCACTTCTCTTAAGTTTCCAATGGAGAAATCAACAGAACCTCACGCTCCCTTGATGTGCCTTCCTTGGCTTCTCCATAATCCAGCAATCCTGGCACATTCTGTCTCACACCGCTACAGGAGTCCCGTGCCCCTCAGGAGCTGCCAAGCTCTCTGATGTACAGGCTGCTAATACAGCGTTATTAAGAATGCGTTTGTCTCCATTCCTCTACACACGCTGGCTTCCCTGCCTGAAGAAAAGCCACACACATGCTCCCACAGAGGGACCCAGCAAAAAGCCCTGGAACCCACAAAGGGAAATCAGCATGCCAAGGGTTAAGCACACCCTGTAATAAGCATCTCTGTTCCGGCATGTTGCGAAAGCCCATTACCTCCCGCCACATTACCTCATTCATTTCTTATATGCGGATGGTTTATTTTCCCATGAGCACCCTGGCTCTCAGTATTAAGTCCCCTCCTTCGCCTCTATTTCTCTATCCATCACATTTAACACTCTGACAGTAACAGTCTATAATGTTTCTATTCTACAAAACCGCTCTGTCAACTCCGGGCTTCTAGAGCAGCAACTGAGGAAAATAAATAACATCAACGCCAGGGACGACAGCATCACAGCTCCCTTTCTGCTGGGCTTTTTTATATTATTCTACAAAGTGAGAAAGAATAAAGGGGATAGGGAGAGGTGGGAGCAAGGAGAAGAAGAATTTTCCTCCTCATCCTATAGACACTTAAGAGACCCGAAGGGACAGTCCTGGCATTTCCCTTTTAGACAAAGAAGTGATTTCCCCTCTGTCCTCTCCATCCCCTGACCACTTCCCCCTTTCATTTTCACAGTGCTTTAGAGAGGGCTGGTATTTCCTGCACTGCACTCGCTCTACCTGCCACTGTAGAGGCACAGTCAAGCACACGTGTGACACCCTGTTCATGGGGTAGGGTGATTCTTAGATTATGGTTATCTTTTCTGGAGCAGGAGTCCAGTGAGGAGGCAGAGGCACTTCGGGGATCCACAATCTGTGTTCTCAGGGAGACACCAGGCAACAGAGACTCTGGAACCCGTGAGCAGGTAGAAAGGCATAAAAACGTTAACTACTGAAAAATAAATCACTTTTGAAAGCTTGGCTCTCTGTTACTGGGGCTTTACCAAAACTATTTGTATTTTCATCATTTTCGATAGTAATCTTCTAAAACACATTATATTTCCATCTAGCTTCTTTTAAAAAATATCTAGGTAGATAGATAGGGATCTTAGACATTATGTGGCCTCCTCTTTGTGGCCCACGTCATTTATCATTATGAATGCCGATGATCACCCAGGCCCACTGCTATGTGAGAGCACGCATGCCTGTTCTGTATAGACTCAGTCTGCTGGGCTTTTTAAATTCTTGAGTCTCCTGTTTATGATTTTACTGCTTCTTCAAGTTTCCCCCTCTTCTGAGGTTGCAGTGCTATAGCTGATAGCATGGGCTGTGGTTCCAGATCATGGGAGCCAGACCTGACTACTGGCTTGGGACCTTGTTTCAAACCCCCACCCCGTGCTGTGTCCTCACCTATAAAACGGAGGCAGCTGTGGTACCTTGGGTTCTAGGGTGGTTGTGAGGGTTACCTGAGTGAATGCTTGGGAGTATTTAGGAGACCGCCTCAGTTAGTAAGTACTTAGTAAATGTTAGTGATTATCATGTGTATAGCCTGGCATGGGCTAGGAAGCCAGATAAACATACAATTAGAATCCTATTTGAAATCACAGGTCTTGAGTGGTGGCTTCTGGGTGCTCTGATGTCAACTGCACAAACTTAAGTACACAGGCCCTTAGTTTGGCTACACAGATATCCTCTGCTAGCATCCTGGCTCTCAGCTGCTTCAGATGGGTGAGGCTGGCAACACTGAGTCCTGAATGCCAACATGTAACTCAAGAGACTAATTCAGGATTAAGAAAAAAATGAGGGAGGGAACAGGGAACAAAACAAGAAAAACAGCTAAAAATTTCTCAACACTGTCAAACACAATTCTGTAATTCCTTCTATTCAACCTCACAAGGCTGTTTCTCAAAGAATAAGAATGAGAACCACAATGTATGAAATTGCTTTGATATATATGAAATACTCTGTGCTTATTATTTTTACCAGTAAGACCATTATTATTACTCAACTTTGTATCGTAAAGCAGTCAAAATGAACTTCTAAATCTAAAGGCATTCAGGAGGTAGCAAGAGATAGGAGTCTTGCTCTCACCCTCTACTGCTACCCAAAGGGCCGTGGTATTTCTTTTTTCTATCTCAGGTGTGGGAGAATGGAGAAAAAAAAAAGAACATACTGAGGTCCCAACCCTCTTAACAATTGGTGCCCTGGGAGATACACGCACTTTAATTTCCCAGACCCGCTTCTCCCTTCCTAAAAAAGAGAAGAGCGCGACACTAGAAAATCCAAGTCGCTTACCACAAAGCTTCAGAATAATGTCTGCATTCCAACCAAAGGGGTAAGTGAGAGAAAAAGTTAAGACCAACTGGGATCTAGCATGTCTGATACCCGGAGGCAAGGAGGAACTGGCTCCTGATACGTCTCTTCTTGTCTAGTTCAATTCCAAATATCACAGACAATCTAACCTACTGAGACAAAGATCACTTCTGCTCTTATGACTTTTCTTTGGTCTGGGGAGGTGATGTGAAGACCACAATCAGGCTAAGTGATATTATATCCTTATTTTAAATGATCATATTTCATTATTGCTACTCGTAGTACTCCGTGACACTTTAATTTTTCTATTTTGATGATGGAAAAGCAAAGGTGACCTCAAGGCACCAAGTGGCTAAAGATGTCCCCTAGGGAAGGCATGAGCCTTTCAAATAATTTCTTTGCAACAAATTAACATTGAGAACTCCTGTGTACAAAGGCATTGGATGCAAAAATACGTAGGTAAACACAGTTTTTGTTTTTAAAAGTTTATAATTTAGTGAAGAGAGGGGGATGTATAAAAAATGATTAAAATTAAGGGTTGAATAAAGGGTTGACATGGGATAGAACAAGTGCTAATTAAAGTTACAGGAATTTTGTCATAGGAACATGGTAGAAGAGGTGATTAATCTGAAAAAGGGTCTTCCTAGAGATTTCACATTTTCATAGAAAGGGTGATATTTGGGAAGCTGCCGTGCTTTCAGTTATTAAAGGCTCAGCTTCTGCAGTCATTCAACCTAGGTTCAAATCCCTGCTCTGCCAATTTCTAGTCAGGTAACAGGGCAAATTATTTAATCCCTCTACTGGTCAGTGTAACGGGGACGATGAAAATACATACTTTATAGATTTTGCAGGGAGGATTAAATGAGATAACAAATATAAAATAGCAGTGCTTAGTAACTAATCCCTAAATTAATATTAACTATTATTATTTTAATCTTTCACCAAACCCTATGAAGTAGGTGATATTATCCCTACTTACAGTACTGAGAAGACAGACATAGAAAATTAGGTAACCTGCCAATGTCACAAAATAGACAAAGGATACAGAACACAAATTTGGGTCAGTCTGACTCTAAAACCCAAATTCTTTTCCACTGTAATTTTATTCTGGTCCACTGCCACTCAATAAACTCTGACCTCCTACCAGAAAGAGGTCACTGAAACTAGTGAGCTCAGCCTAGGGACTGCCTGAAAACAGAGTATGATTCCAGCAGATAGAGTGCTATCCTATGAAAGTCAGAGAAAAAGCCAAAAGGAAAGTCAACAATTACACAGAAGTTATCACAACGTTCAGTGAAACTCAAAGATCTACCACAATCTGAAATGAAGAAAACTCTACCTGGCATCCAAATCCCCTCCCTTCCCTGATTTCCTTATTCCTATTAATGCCAAACCCATTCTCTCAGGTAACCAAATCAGAGAACTTACAAAGATAAACACATAGACAGACATGGGATGTATCTCAAGAGTCTAGTCCAAACTTGCATACGATGCAGCAAACTCTACGACAATCCTGGCAAAGCCTTATTTCCGAGTTACATGATAAAGCCAGCATCTGTGACCATACCCTCCAGCCATGTGCCTAACAGTTTTCATTGTACTGAGTCATATCCCATCTCAAACTTCCTGTGGAATCCAAATTAACAAATGAAATAAATGATTCCATCATCTTCAATTCATACCTTTCCTTCAACTTCCATATCTAGATGGTTACCAGGCTCTGTCAATCTTTCTTTCAAAAACTTTTTGAAAAAAGTCTGATCCTTTTCATTCCCAAGATACCAGATCCCAGATCCTTTTGTCTGAAATCCCTTTCTTCAATCTCTCTATACTCTAGTATATCCGGCACATTTTTACCAGATGAGAAGTCCTTCAATCCAATTTCAGCACGTGTCATCTGTGCTCAAATAACAACTGGGTCTCCATCTATTACCCCCAGCTAGACATTCAATGACAGACTATCAATGGCAAGCACATGGGCCTCACTTTGCCTATTCTATCCTACTTCCCATATTTACTAATCAATGTACACCTTCCAACTTGGTCTAAACCACCATTTCATAGGGAAGTCCTACAAACAGATCATGTGCATACAAACTGAGATATATGTAAGTTTTATGTAACATGTCAAGGGCCACAGAACCATTATAGATGAGCTAGGACTAGTTGCTCAAACTCCCTGTCCAGGGCTCTCTCACTCTAGCCTATCAAGTTATGATGTGGTACTAAAGTTGCCTGATTCTGAAGAATGTTAGGACCAGTGAATAGATTACACAGCACCTTACCGTATGTCCAGCCATGTACTAAAAATTGGGAGAAGAACATGAAAAGGCATTAACTTACAGTCCTGTGGGAAAATAAACATGCTAAAAATACCATGTAATTATTATAAGCTACAATGAAGGAATATACAAGGCAAAGTGGATATGAAGGAAGAGGATATGAAGGAAGGAAGGGTCAGGATACGCAGACAAGGCCCCTGCTAAGAGTGTTTTAGGGGACAATAGGTACAAGAAATCGCTAATAGGAGACAATCTTCAAAGGTATAAGAAAGAAGTGACAGGTTTTAGGTATTACAGGTAACTCAGTATGTTTGTAGCATATGATGAGATAGGAAAAAAATGGTGAGAAATAGGCCTGGTGAGGTAGGCAAGGACTAGATCACAAGGTTCATGTAGGTTATGCAAAGGAGTTTAGATTTCATCCAACAGACCAAAATGAATAATTCTCAGCAGACTGTAATGCCACTCTTTCTCTTCCACTAAAGAAAGCATATGGGAATTCAAGTGAGTGAAAGTGACACTTACATAGTGATAATTTGACTTAGCTTAAAATTTTAAATAATTTGCAAACCTTAGGTCTTGAACCATTATTAATATCAAAATTACTTGTGACATACTTCACAACTGATCATGGCACAATGGTTTTAAGATTCAGGACTGCAGCTTTTGACAATGGGACTTCCATCAAAGAATTCTGAACAAGGGTATAGCAAGCCAGTTAGCATGTTAAGAGTCTCCCAGCAGGCCTCAGATGCAATGGACTGCTTGAGGATATTACAGGCAGAGACACCAGTCAAGAGGTCAATACTGCTGAATGGGTGAAAGACAGTGAGTCCCTGTCTTAGGATGACAGCAGATGGGAAGAAGAAGAAAGGAGAATTAGTTAGGATGTGTTTAGTTTTATAAGGCTTGGCATAAAGTGTTCATTAAATGCTTGCTGGTAGTATCAACATAAATTGGCTAATGATTAGATGAAGGTAGTAGGAGGTGACAGAAAAAGGTTAAAGTCTGATACAAATATTAGGTTTCTAGATTGGGCAGATAAAAGAGACAGAATACAGGAGGAAGACTTATCGTGGATGGGGACTGATGAGGTCTGCCCTGGACTTATGAATCTGCTGAACACAGATGTAGAGACGATTGCCAGGCAGTTATATGTGTAGATCTGAAACTCACAAAAGCAATCTGGGCTAAACAGGTTTTAATTTACCATTTGTTCAATAAATATTTACTGGATACTTGTTTTAGTCCATACATTATACTCTTCACTGGGGATGCAGTGGTTGACAAAGATGCTAAGTCCTCTGTCCTCAGTGAGATTACAGATGGATATATTTGTGAGCCATAGGTATTTAGTTGATAAACACAGGCATACGAATACTTAGTGATGGGCTAAGGAGGAGGCAACATTGAAGTTAACTAAGAAGGCCCAACCAAAGAGATATGAAGCAAACCAGGATAATACAGAGATGAAGAAATGAGAATTTTATAACAGCTTGTCAGGATCAAATACAGCAAGAGTGTAGAATAAGGACTGAATTTGTCCACTGCGAGATTTCATAATCTGGAGGGGCAGAAATCTGACTTCAGCAAAGAAAAGAAAGCACTCTAGATGTTAGTTGAAAAAAAAGCTAGAAATCTTAGAATCAACAGAGTCTGGTTCTGTGACATGTGAGATAGTCCAAAAGGTTTCATGGAGGTGGGACTTGGGTTAGGAGGTACAGAAGATACAGAGGACAGTTTTAGACAACATCAAAACAGAATACGGCCCACAGAAGGAACCAGACTGGGAGAACACTTTCCGAACTCTTCTAAAAGGCAAGCTTGGGCATAAGGTGCCTATGATTAGCTGCACGTCGCGAAAAGGCAGATGTCATGGTGTTCAGAGCAGCAAATTACCTTCCAGGAGTCTATGGACAGATCGTTCCTCACTGGCTATGTAATACTCAGGAAAAGCCCTTGCTATGTATGAACTCACTGGACCTGGAGAGCAAAAGTGTGTGAAGGATGCAGATGGAATAAGATATGCTAGATGACAGCACACTAGAACAGCCAATGACACAGGCACTACCTCTGCTCTGCCAAGTGAGGCAGCTCTAGGTAGCTCCCCTACCAATGGAAAATGGTGGAGTGTGTGGGGTGTGGTAGGAAAGAAGGGGAAGCTGTGAAGCAACTGAAATAGTATAAACACCCATAGAATAGTGGGGATCCTATCTAAAGCATGCCATTAAAATGTTATACTTTGCTCTAAAGAACATAAGTCACACTGTCCTAAATTTACAAGATCAACAACTTTTGGTGTTCTCAGTGCCTGATTTGTTCTTCAGCCCTTCCAGGTATTATAATAATTGTAATAGCTGCCTCATTCCTCAGCAGGCACCCTGCGTATCTCAGGGCCACCCTGAAAACCAGGCAAAGGCCATCTGCTTCACGCTTCCTCCCTTCTGCAACAGCCCGCAAGAACCATGGGGCCAGTTCAGAGACAGCTCGTCTTGTACATCCAAGCTCTGCTGCTGCTTGTAGTTTAAATCTGCTGTGTTACAGTAGCGGTGGGGAGAAGAACCCTGAGCTTCCAACTCTTTCTTCCTGCAGAGGCCTGTGGGGCACATACAGTGACCTTGGCAAACAGGGGTCTCAGGGAGGGCCCCAATCACACAGCCATAAACCTCTCTGGTAGCACAGTTGGGACAATGTTCACAGAAGTCATACGCTGTGGAAGAAAGAACCCAATCTGGGCCAGTCTTGCCTCTACAACTTACAAACTCTATGATCTTAGGTAACTTATTTATACTCTTCAATTCCCTTACATGAAATTGGAATCTAGTAAAACTGTGCACTCCCTTTAAAGGGCAACTGTGAAGACTGGGTAAGCCAATGCTCCAGAAAATTGCTTTGATTTTAATATTATTTTTAAGTAGTTAATGCATCTACAATACAAAAATACATCTACAGTATACATTATGATCACCATACATTGCCGAGTCTTGCTCCCACCCTTGTTTGGCCCTGTTGACCCTATTCCCCACCCTCACACCCGGCCTGTACTGATAACCATTTTTTCTTCATTTCTTGCTTATCTTTCCAGCATTTCTTGAAAGGGTTACTTTAAATATAAAGTGCTGCATAACTTAGTTATCATTATTATCATTGAAAAGTAGGAGGGGAAGGGTGGGGTGGGAATGGATGGTTGTGTTATCTATAAGGAGACCCATTTCCTCCATGAAAACCTGCCTCCTTATCATCATAGTTCACACCCTCCCTTTCATTCATCCGTGTATCCATTCAACCAATATTTGTTAAAAGCCTGTTCTACTCAAGGCAATGGGCTGAGTGATAGCATGAAGAACATTAAAATTATTCAGTGCATCTATGGCACTTTTGAGTTCACACCATCCTCACTTACACTTACCCTCACCCTCATGATACTCACTTCTGCCTGGGTATGAGCTGCCTATGGCCACTTCTGCCTGTGTATGAACTGCCTATTGTTTGGAGGAACGGAGGCAAGATGGTGCACTTCCGGGTTCTTCTTCACCACCAACTCTTCCCCCGCGCGCGAAAATGCAGCTGGCGCCTGGGAAGGTGCAGATCAACTGGGCATGCGCCAGGTGACGTCAATCCGAAGAGACCAAG
Organism: Piliocolobus tephrosceles; assembly: GCF_002776525.5. Classification (NCBI taxonomy): domain Eukaryota; kingdom Metazoa; phylum Chordata; class Mammalia; order Primates; family Cercopithecidae; genus Piliocolobus; species Piliocolobus tephrosceles. The sequence continues at coordinate 21,641,473 of NC_045434.1, read as the reverse complement.
ATTTACCTGGTCGCACCTGCGGAACGGCCCTACACGCCCGTGCCCCGCCTATTGCCCTCCCACTCCTAGAAAACCCGCTCTCAGCCTAGAAAAGCCGCTCTCAGCCAGCGTCCCACCGGCCTTCTCACAGCCCCACTCTTGTCGGGATGTGGGGACTGTGGGAAGTCCGTCCGAGAGCCCCACCGGGGGACCCTGCCGGCCTCCTTTGCCGGAGGCCGACAGACTTCTCCCCCCCACCTTAGGTTACCAAAATAAATGTGCAGTTTTGCTTCTACCCTTGCCTGGTCGCTGGTTCTTTTGTGCCCGCTCGGCTGGTCTTAGAAAAACAAATCACCTATAGCCAGCTGCCTACGTAAACGTTGATATTTCCCACAGCACATAATGTGGTGCACACAAGCACATATACAGGCTTAGTATCTTTTATCCAAAATGCTTGGGACCAGAAGTATTTCAGATTTGGGATTATTTTCTTCAGATTTTGGGATTTTTGTATATACGTAATAAACTATCTTGGGGATAAGACCCATGTGTATACGCAAGATTCATTTATATCTCATATACAGTTTACACACAGACCCTAAAAGTAATTTTATACAACACTTTAATAACTTTGCGCATAAAACAAAGTTCTGACTATGCTTTGTGTAGTCGCATGAGGTCAGGTGCGGAATTTTCCACTTGTGGCATCATGTTGGTGCTCAAAAATTCTCAGATTTGGGAGCATTTTGCTTTCCGGATTTCCAGATTGGGGATCTGTGGAAGATGCTCAAATACGCCTGCTAACTCGGGCTGCTCACAGGAAAGAAGCCTTATTTTATGGTGATGCAACATTCAGTTGGGTGATCTTAGACCCAGCGGCCTTTCTATCGGCCCTTGAGAAAAGCCAAGGTTGCCTGCAAGCTCTCTGCTCTCCATCAGTGCCCTGTGGGAGCCCTTAGCCTGGAAGATGCTTCAGCCTCAGGTGTGTCTAGATGGGACTGAAAGAGAATGGGACTGTCTATAGGTTCTTGCTTGGCAACTGGATGTTATAGAGCTGGAGGAAGGAAGCTTAGAACACTCTAAAACACAGTTAAAATTATCACAGAGAGAAAATTACTCCTCAGAAGGAAATGTCATATGCCCACAGTACTCTAGTGTGATTTGTGTTATGTCAGGATGTGATATTCCAGATATTCCAGCACCAACTGCCCGAGACACCTTTTCAAGATTTAACAGCTCTCGCCGGGCACAGTGGCTCATGCCTGTAACCCCAGCACTTTGGGAGGTTAAGGTGGGAGGATCACTTGAGGCCAGGAGTCGAGACCAGCTGGCCAACATGGCGAAACCCCATCTCTACAAAAAATACAGAAATTAGCCAAGCATGGTGATGCATGCCTATAATCCCAGGGACTCAGGAGGCTGAGGCAGGAGAATCACCTGATCCAGGGAAGCAGAGGTTGCAGTGAGCCGAGACTGCGCCACTGCACTCCAGCCTGGGTGACAAAGGGAGACTCTGTCTCAAAAAAAAATTTAAAAAAAGATGTAAAAACTCTCAATCACTTTACAACGCATCCTTGAGTTGCCCATCAGAACCCCCAGCATTTTAAGGATTCCCCCTCATTTGGGCATCCAGTGACTTTGTGGCTTCAAACTAAGGCAGCCAAGCCTCTCTGAATCTCCATCGCATCATCTGTAAAATGGGGGGATGATTCCTGGTCTACCTGTGTTGTCAGATGCTGATGAAAATCAAACAGGTTAACATATATTGAATATTAGTGTGATATGAAAACAAAATATATTTTGTTTGTAATAGAGTATGAGCCCTGCATTAAAAAAGAAAAGGCAACCATGGAAAAAATTTTTTTTCTTTTTTTAAGAAAATCTCAAATTTTTTCTTCTTTTAGAGACAGGGTCTCACTATGTTGCCCAGGCTGGTCTCAAACTTCTAAGCTCAAGCAACCCTTCTGCCTCGGCCTCCCATGCTAGGATTACAGGCATGAGCCACTGCGCCCAGCCAATGTATTATTTTTAAACAAATCATTTCAAGGTAAGGACTGACTAATCACATGCAGCCACTGCTTCACAACTCTAGAGAGACATTTCCAGCCCCTTTTCAGAGCAGACCTGACAACCACTTCCAAAAAATACAATTTTAAATGTTCATTCCAAATGCAAGCACAGAGGCCTCTCTTTTCCTCCCCACCAACCGTTTCGCAGCAGTCTGTCTGTCTGATGCGCTTTCTTTCCCAGAGATCCACAGGCCCCTCCCTCTCCCACCCCCATCCCGCATCTGATGTGGCAGAGATGATAACCGATAATGAAAACCTGCGGCCTGCACACACTGGAGAGCGAGAGCACAGAGGGGAGGCCGAGGAGGAGCCGGTCAGGATGCATGTAATCAGAAGGGTTATCTAATGCTAGTTTCATTCTAATTGAGTCAGTACCATATGTCACCCTGCAATAACATCGCAAGCAGCATGCAACTGAATACATATTTAATTCACATAATGGGTACAGCAGTAGAAGTAATCAAGGCAGTTTGCCATAAGCCATAAAGAAATGTAGCTTGTTCCTATCAAGAAACATTTGGCACTTAGGGAGAGAACTGTTTCACCAGTGAGAGAGGAGCTGCATTACTGAAAAAGCTCAAGGGGAGGGGGAGGGATAGGTACGGGGAGCAGGGCATGGGGGAGAGAGAGATGAGGACAGGGAGAAAGAAATGAAAGAATGAAAACACCAAAGAGAGCCAAGCCAGAACATCGATTCACTGCGAATGAAAATCAATGAAGGAATATTGTCAGCGGATCGTTGGCCATCTCGATATAATTAACAGTAATGGATTTATTGGCAGAAGCTTAATGATTTAACGTTAAATGTGCCCCAGAATTTCCTGTGCAGTCGTAGGTCCTTCTCATTCCCTCTTGGGCCAACCCATGTCCCAGGAAATGGATGTAGCTATGGAGGATTAAAAAAATTTCTTTTCACATCTCTTCATCTGGATTGGCACCTGACAGAAACCTGCTCGCCCATTCCCTTCATTTCCTCCCTGAAGGAGATGATTAATACGCCTGGGCGATGCTCATCAATATCTCTGGACAGATCAACTGGAGTTTTCATTAAACCCATATTAATGTCCTAGATACACAGCTGTGGACAGGTTATTCTGGAGGAAAAAAAAAAAAAAAAGAAAGAAAAAAGAAGAATGAAAAAGAAAAAGAAAAAAAAACCTTCCACTTCTGTTAACTATTTGCCAAGAATTAACAGAAACCTGGCCCCTTCCCTCATTAGGCCTTCTTCTACCAACATGTTTTGATGTATATTTCATGAGGATAAACAAACATTCATTTCACTTTGGGAAGGTGTTTGCTGTAATGTATTGTCAGCGTACCCAGCAATGAGGGGACATTAATTTCAATTCTGGTGTTTAAACACTTTGGCGAGTCCCGATTACTCATTCCCCAGCTCGATACCAGGAGCCCCGGAGGAAGGTCGCTGCCTCTCTGCGTGGCCCGCGGCATCAAGGGGAGGCACGACGCCACCCTCCAGCCAGCACAGGTCTTCTCTGGCTGAGAGAGCAGGGATGAGGCAAGACGGGGTTGTTCCCTCCTGTTCCTTAGTCAAACAGTGACATGAAGGGCCACTTTAGGGAATACCCAGACTTCCGTTACAGCAGTTTCCATGAAAGGCTGTGTGCAAAGAAGAGTTCAGGAAATCAGATTCTATTTTTTTCTTAGCCTACATCTGAAGTTGCCAATCATTTAACAGAGAAGAGCAAAGCTCTGAAATCTGGGGAAGAATGGAAAGTAGCAACAGAGTCATGTGTCGTTAGGGTCATGTGTCATTGAGGAAGACCTTAAAAAAGAGGTGTAAGAGGCCACGGCCCTGGTGCAACTGGGTTTGGGTATGGTATGATGGCAGTTTCCAGCCACCTTATGGCTCCTTAGAAATGTATGTGGCAGTCTTTCCATCTTGCAAAGGATTAGAGATGGAAATCCCATACATCACATGAGCAAATGTGGAAGTAAGCTTTGCAATGCTATGGAACTGAAGAAATTACAGTTATTATTTTTCAGGTATGGTTCCATTTCTGATAGCACCTGCAACTTTATTAAAAGTTCTTCAGCAATGCACCAACCTCTCCTTCAAGCTGTAATTGATCTGTACTCAAATACACCAGAAAATCTCTCTACTTATAGGAGCTTGCTACCAAATACTCTACCGAACTGAGGAATGCTTTTTAATAACATGAGTAATTATCCTCAAGCCTATCTAAACAGTACCTTCCATTTAATGATAAAGTGTCTAAAGGCGGATGCACACATATTTCAAAGATAAAGCCCTAAGGTTGAGAAAATGACGATGAAAAGGTAGCATGAGTGCATGTGCCTTGACATAAGGGGAAAAGAGCTGGGAGAGGCAGGTGTCCCCTGGGCAAAGGAACAAACATTAGTTCCTAGAGAGCACCAGGGCACACGCAGCATCTTGGAAATATCATAACAGAGTCTCAAATATGTCTCCATTGCAGGGCACAGCTGGGGAGAGTTAGCAAGATCTGAAAACATGAAACCAATAAAGAGAAAGAACAACCCACGTGGTTCTTATCAAAGTTATTTCTTCTTTAAGTGAGTGCTAAGTCCAGTTTCTACATATATAAGTTCTTCAGAAAGAACACAAAACTAAGTGCCAGAAGCCAATGCTGGTTATGTTACTAACTGTATGGCTGGTCCACCTCACATTGCCAATAAGACATCAAATACTCTTAAAACCTTGTGTGTTTTTGGCTTCATTCAGATGTGCAATGAAAATCCCTGTAGTCACATAAACTGGGTTGATACATAGTCACACCAGTACAAGTGGACCAGAAGCCAGATACTAAACTACTTCTTTTTTTTTTTTTTTTTTCTTTTGAGACAGGGTCTCACTTTATCACCTAGCTGGAGTGCAGTGGTGCAATCACAACTCACTACAGCCTCGACCCACAACGGCTCAGGTGGATCCTCCCATCTCAGCTTCCCCAGTAGCTGGGACCACAGGCATGCCTCACCACACCTGGCTAATTTTTGTATTTTTTGTAGAAACAGGGTTTCACCATGTTGCCCAGACCAGTCTTGAACTCCCAGGCTCAAGCAATCTTCCTGGCTCAGCCTCCCAAAGTGCTGGGATTAGAGGTGTGAGCCACGTTTCTGGCCTGAAATACTTAGATAGCAGTTGATAAACAGCTGTGCCTTACACTATCTCTCCACTTTCAAGTGCCAAATCCTTTTTCTTCCAGCCTCTCTTCCTTATATTCCAAGCATCTAAGAGTTAAAGTGTTAATACTCTGCATACAAAAGGTAGTCTTGAGGACCATGCTCCCGAACTATGGCTGTTGTCCACCCTGACTTGCTGGTGCCTATGCACCATGAGTGTTATTAAATAGCTTGAGTTCTACTTCTGCATCCAAGAGTTATGAAAGGTCAATGCATCACTCATTTGTTTAACAAACTTATCCATGGCTGAGGATGTACCTGGCCTATGCCTAGGAGTGCAGGAATATGAAATGGTAATCTTGTGGCTTGTACTGATTCACTTCTGTGAACTCGAGGAGGAATCCCTTCCCCATCCTATCATCCAACCTTTCCTTTCTGCCTTCTGATATCTTAAAGTACTTTTCTTCCTGACCCTTCTGGGGCTGCCAAGGTAAGTTCTTACGACCCATTTGTTCCTGATGCCACTTCTGCTGCATCTGTCCTTGTTTTCACTGCCTGATTCCCATCAAATGGGTCATGGAAGTTTCCCAAGAAGCCACACCAAATAAAAATGACACGTTTGGCAACAACAGAGAAACCTAAGATGCTGATCTTTGACAGAGCAGAGAAACTGGGAAATGGGCGAACAGTTCAGTCACAGACCAAAAAGCGCACACTCACAGGTTCCAGGTGACCGAACACTTTCATCTGAAAAGAGTACAGTGGTCATCACCACAATAATAAGGAACATGATCTAGTGAGCACCTACTGGGTGTGAGGGCTTTGCACACATCCCCTCATCTAATCTTCGTAAGTTCCCTGCCCTGTAGGTAGTTCTCCCCTTCATAGATGAATAAATGGAGGGCTGGAGAAATTCAGCAGCACTGGTCGCCAGTGTGATCGACAGTAAATATCTGAAGGGGGATTCAAACTCACGTCTAACTCCTAAGCCCAGACTCTTCCCCTGGGTGGTGCTGCACTTTGTAACAGTCACCCCAGGGGAACGGGCACCTAATGTTCTCCAGCGGAAAGCTGCAAGAAAGCCATGGTCTGAGGTTTTCTCCAACAGATCCTGAACTCTCACTGCAGGGAGGGCGGCCCACGTAAACAGAATGCGCTTGGCCTTTGAAGTCAGAGTCTGAGTTCCTGTCCAGGCCTGTTCTCTCACTAGCTGTGTGACTTTGGAAAATTTAACTTGATTCTCGCTTTTCCCATCTGAAAAAGGGGAAATGCCTACCGTCTGTTTCAATAATGGGGAACTGCTGTAATCATTGTAAAAATGTGTATAAAAGTCCTAGCACTGCTGCTCGCACAGGGAGGCTTCCAGTGAATACTCATTTCCCTTTTGTCTCCGGACCCTCTTCCCTTTGCAGGGGAAAGAAAAACCCTCACATTATTTCATGGCTCTAAGAGGTAGAAGGAGGACCGAGTGGAGCAGGAGTCTGGCTCAGAAGTTCACTGGGAGGAAGTGGACGCTGCATTTCTTCCACCCCAGGACGCATGAAGGTGTTGCTAATTTGTGGGTGAAGTAAACTTGTCTGGGATACTCTGATAAGCTGCTGCTATGCTATTTTTGTGGGCTAAAAAGTACTTCATAAAAATAGAACCAAAAATAACAACAACTGTAATAATGCAAAGAGATACCAAAAAAGTCATTTCCACCTCATAGGACTAAATAAATAACCATGACAGCAAGAAGCCTTCAAAAAGTAGGCTGTTCCAAGGTGTGAATAAAACACTGGTGGACTCTGCCAGTGATGCTTTTGCATGACTTGGACATCTCCTAAAAGACAGGACTAGAACCCTGGACTCAGAAAACGAGGCCCACATCTTGGTTAGATCAAGAAAGATCCTGCGTCCTTGAGGAAGTCATTAACCTCTCTGAGACTTATTTTTCCGATCAGTAATGGGTTCTTGTAATTTATGTCTAATTCCTAAGGTTGTGGTGAGGATTACATGAGGTAATATATCTATAAGTGATTTTTTTTTTTTTTTTTTTTTTTTTTGCTTCTTGCTGAAGTTCCACACACAAGACTAAGTAGTTCTTAACCATAAAACGTTTATATAAGGTTTATTTACCTTCCGCATTATGGAGATGAGTGCAGGCAAAAGAGGAATATATTCTGTAAATGTATCGGAAGGGGAACAAAGAAGTGCCATCGTCAAGCACAGTGCCCCAGATCTTTTTGCCAATACAAGGTGACATAAGGACTCTGTCTCAGGAACCTCATGGGAAAAGCACCCCCTTCCTTTTTAAGTGATTTCTGAAAGCAGAGGGCGATAATTCTCTTTTCATATTTATTGTCCTCAGGAAGTAACTTCTGCATATATCTTGATGCTCAGGGAAAGAGAGGTCATTTGGGTTTATGAATCTAGAACACTCAGAGAAATATCTAAATACAATCTTTTCAAGGAAAGGACTGGGTCAAAGAAAAATCCTGTCCTTTGCACCTCAAGCACCTGGGATCCTTATTTTCAGTGTGTATTACAGCTTCTAAAAATTTTAAAGCATTTTTTTAAGCCTGCTTCTCAAAACTTAGGGAAAGCATTAAAGCGTAGATTTCCTTTTTTCTCCCTCAATTTTTCAGAATTCATAAAGCATAAGAGAGGTTAAAGAATAAAGACTGTTCTTTTATTTCTACAATGCTTTCACAAAGTGTCAAGAAACAGGGAAAACATGATGATAATGTTACCTGCCAGAGATAGGTAAGATCTATCTACAGATATATCTACAAAATGCAAACAAGACCCCTGAGTTTGAAGAATTCACAAGTATATTCACAAGGCTGCTTTAAACGTAAGCATAGCTGTTAGATATTCTGTACATAAACAGGAAAGAAATCTTTAGAATAATTATAGGCTGGGTGCAGTGGCTCACGCTTGTAATCCTACTGTTTGGGGAGTCCAATGCAGGAGGATCATTTGAGGGTAGGAGTTCAAGACCAGCATCTCTATGAAAATGTAAAAAATATATAAAATTAGCCTGGTGTGTTGGCACATGCCTGTATTCCCAGCTACTCAGGAGGATTGCTGGAGCCCAGGAGTTCGAGGCTCAAGTGAACTATGATCACGCCACTCCACTCCAGCCTGGGTGATAAGAGTGAAATCCTGTCTCAGGAAAAAAATAAAATAAAATAAAATAAAATAAAATAAAATAAATAAATAAATCTTAAAGTGATCCCTCATCAATACTTAAAAAAATAAAAAATAAAAAGACTTAACACAAGCACATCTCAAAAGCAAAATTTGGCAGCAAATTTCTGGATCATGTTCAGCAGTCAGTCCTCAACTAGCTTATTCTAGGATGGTTCCACATTAAAAGTAAGAGTGTGTATGTGTTTTGGAAGGTGGGGTGGTAGTTTCTGACACATTAACAAGGTGATACAGCAGAAAGACTTAGCTTCCATTCAGATGATCTGGTTTTGAAAACCATTCCTACCACCACCCAAGTGATCTTAGGCAAGGCATTTAACCTCCTGGCGTCTCAGTTGTCATATATAGGAAGATTAACGACATGTACCTGGCTTATCTCCTTTGTTGTGTAAGTCAAGATAATAAAAGTGAAAGAATATGGCCTGTTAGAAGAATTGCTGGGCTTGAAATCAGAGAGTCAGGGTCAAAGTCTTATTTTAGACACTTTCCAATGACCTTGGGCAAATTCCTTGAAATTTTGGGTTTCTTCTACTGTAAAATGAGGCTATTTCTTCTGTCTCAGGACATACTACTTGGGATCAAATGAAAACACCTGATAGGAAATAAGGAATGCTATACACCACCACACAAATGTGAATGCTACTGACTGATACAGGGCCATGCAAATACAGGATGTTACCATTATCTGCTTACTAATACATATCAGCAGTTTTGAGTTTTTAACCAAACTTTGATGATGGTTGTAGAATCACCACTCTCTTGGAGGCTTTCTTTCCCTCCATCCTGTGCCTCAAGACATGCTTAAGAAATAGCTTTCCACATCAAAAAACTCACAGCCTGGGTTCTGAGCAGTACTAGCCTATGGGAAAATAAGCAGAAGGAAAGAAAAGGACCTGACACCTCTGAAAGCTGCTCTGCCCTTGCAACGATCCTATCTGCAAGGAAGGGAGGTATGAGGGGAGCAAAGGGAGAATCCCTTCCGCCAGCACAAGTTGTTTCCCAGGGATGACCTCTGATCCATGATGGGACTCTGCAGTGGCAGCGGCCACAGGTTTTATGTCCCTGAGCACAGGGGGCACATAATTCAACTTTTTTTTTAAAGTTGAAAGTATCCAGTTTATGGATAGAGTTAAGAATTGATAAAAACAGCAACTATGAAATGACTAAACGCCATCATTCCTAAAAGAAAAGCTCCTTGAGGTCAGGAGGTTTGGTTTTGTTTTTCCTATTTTGTTTACTGATGTATTCCAAGAACCAAGAACAATGCTGGCATTCAGTAGATGCTCAACAAGCATCTACTCAGCAGATGGATGGATGAGCTGATGAACAGGTTCTTCCCGTGGGTTCTGGAAGAGCTGTACCAAAACCATGCTTTTTTTGAAATACCTGCAAAAAAAAGTGGGTGATTCCAAATCCAACTGAGGTGCCTGCCTGCTCTCTCTCCAATTCAGAACAACCAGAAGGGTCTGTCTGAATTAGTAATGCATTAAAGAAAAGTAGGATTATCATATTACAATTCTTTCCATCTAACGTACAACATTATTGGTAGATCACATCTGTTTTAATAAATCTGTAAGGAAGATGTGTAATTATAATTATGTTACCATTGTATGTAAATGGCACTTTAACAAGAAATATTAATACATTTTTATAGAGTACTTACAGTATACACTACAGAAATACTTAAAGGTGCTATTTTGATTGCTTGGATTCTTAAACTTTCCCTCTGAAGTCTTTACATATTAATGTATTTAATGTTTCTTCATTTCTGTGTAAATATTTTTACCAGTTAAGATAAAGGCAAATTTGAGTTCCCGGGACCAAATATCAAAACACTGAGGACATAAGGGTTTAATATTTTTTAACTTTTATTTTAGGTTCAGGGGTGCACGTGTAGGTTTGTCATACAGGTAAACTACGTGTCATGGGGGTTGGGTGTATGAATTATTTTGTCAACCAGGTAATAGGCATAGTAGCTGATAGGTAGTTTTTCAATCCTCACTCTCCTTCCACCCTCCACTCTTATGTGGGCCCCGGTGTCTAGGGTTTAAACTAATGAATGTTTTTACAATTGAGTTTTCATTTACCTTCTATGTCCTGGCTTCAACACGTTACTAAAGCTGAGTCTCTCTCCTCACAGGCATCTAGGCCTGACAATCAGCTGTGATGTCTCTTTGAACAGTTATATCTCTAAGAGGAGGCTATCATTAACCTTGAAATTCATATCTTAATACATCAAAAGTGAACTGATTTATTTTAAATGCTTAGTTTTTCAACTCATTTTTCATTTACTTTCTAGTGTTCAGCCCCTATGATTAAAAATACATATGAATATGTACATACATGTATATATGTGTTATAAACATACATATACATTTCATTTTCTATTACTTGAGCACAAAGGAAAAGAGTACAATCCGCTTTCTTTTCTCTAGTTCTCAGGTTGTAGTTTGTATTACAAAGAAAATGATTTATGTATTTATTTGAGATAGGATCTCACACTATAGCCTCCAACTCCTGGGCCCAAACAATCCTTCCACCTCAGCCTCCCGAGTAGCTGGGACTACAGGCACGCTCCACCATGACAGGTTAATTTTTCAATTCTTAGTAGAGTCAGGCTGGTCTTGAACTCCTGGGCTCAAGCTATACTCCTCCCATGAGCTCCCAAAGTGGTGAGATTTCAGGCATGAGCCACCATTCCCGGCCAGGAAAGGGTTTTAAATTAAAAATGCCAGGCTCACACATAGTAGGTGTTCTGTAAGTATCTACAGAGTTATGAATTAAGAATAAATTATAAATAATGCACAGAAACCTAAGGAATTGGGAGTTTTCGTTTTGTTCCACCTAGGGAAGAGAAGATGAAGAGGTAAAAAATAACAGTCTTCAACTATTTGAGTGTCCTCTGTGCAGGAGAGCAATAGCTTTATTCTACATTGTGTCCAAAGGGAGACCTCAGACAGATGGGAGAAAGTTTCACTGAAGCAGGTTCAGTTCATCATGAGAAAAAACAGCCTGTTTGATGTATACAATAGCCTAGCTGCAAGTTTTTGTAAAATAATAATTATCCTGAAGGTTCCTTTAAAATACAAGAATTTATGTTTCTATGATCGTCCTTCCTATTTCTAGAAGTACTTAGACAATATTCAGAAAACTTTAGCAGCCCTGTAGCAGTCATCGTAGTAGCGGTAGACCCACTGCATAAGAGTGTAAAATCAGACCGTTTTATCTGTACACCAAACCTCAGCATCACACAATATACTCAGGTAACAAACCTGTACATGTACCCACTGAATCAAAATTTAAAATTGAAAAAGAAAATAAAATCAGATCCCTCGTGAATCTGTCATTCTAAAATTGTAAATGCTCTCTCTTTCAGACATGCCCAAAACAGGAGTATGGGCTTTGCTTAACATTTTTTAAAAAGGTAAATGAATATAATCAATGTTTGCTTTATAAACCTCTAGAATATATTTTTTTAGTAACTCAGTTCTAATTCCTTATGAAATATCTATAGGATCTGACTGTATAAAATAGATTTTCCTTCCACTTTCATTAAACCATGTAGGTCCATCCTAGCAACGTACGAATACATAGCTAGAGGCCAGATTTCCACATGGAATGGACTAATATTATCTGCTCTACTCGATAGTCTTATTCTCACTAGGAAGGAAGAAATTGCTAATTAATTCACGTGAGTGATATTTCCAAGAACACTTCTTTGTCCAAATAAGATCACATCAGTCAGTTTTCAGACAAATAAAAAAAAGAAAACCAGCAGGAGTTTGGAGTCATAAGACAAAATTTGTGAACTTCATTTCTCTGAGCCTCAGATTTTCCATAAGATGAAGGGTGATAGATGTTTGTCCTAAGTACCTTTTTCACAGGGTAGTTATAAAGATCAAATGAGAACACAAACATTAATGAAAACCTATAGTGCTACTCAGGTGCATAAATTTAGAACATAACTGCGGACCATACATAATAGCAAATTTTGTCTCCTAATTACTTAGACAATGCTTAAATGAATACAACCTGTCTTCTTTTCCTGAAGATTCACCACAGGTATTGGATTTCAGATCCAATGATCTTGGATTTGTTGTTGTTGTTGTTGTTGTTGACAATCTGATGATCTCAGACTGTGACTTTACAAATAAAAAGGTCAAAGGAAAGGGGTCTGCCTACTTGTATCAAAAGCCCACAGGATTGCATACACTGTGTCCCATCACCTGTTTTCAAAGGAGCCTTTCCACTGCATCATAATTTTACTTTTCTCCTACTGAGGTTCCCAAGTCCTGACAGCACCCCTTCCACCCAGTAGACTGTTCCCACTGTGGTGTCCACAGCAGCCGACGGTCTCAGTCACTGTCTCACTAACTGTCTTCATCCTTCTGTAGTGCAAACAAACTAGCAAAAAATGCAGAATTTGGCAAGAGTTTTTTAGTCTTCCATCTACCCATCATCATTTCCTACCTGGTGACTATTCTTTAACTGGATAAAAAGGCATCAGCCAGCTAGCCCAGCCTAGGAAAGAAATTATTGGATGTGGTTAATTGAGAGTCTGAAAACCTACGTAACATTTAGGGGAAGAATGAGTACGGGGAGGAGAACCAATGGATGGTTTTCCTATTTATTGGCAAACTCATTTCTGAAAACGCTGGTCTTGATACAGGAAGATACATGTAGAATTTGATTTTAGTGTTTTCTCCCTCTGCCTATGTGAGGACAATTTCCACAAAACTTACGTGATTATTCTGGAGTCTCAGATAAATCTAAATTAAAATAACCTTAGTGCTCCTCCTTCTTCCACCTCCAGACAGGTCTCCCCTAGAGCTTGGAAAGCATCTAACAGATGCCCTAAGAGAAAAAAAAAAAAAAAGTTGTTCATAAAACTACCGTGCAGACTGCGGATGAGAGAGGGGCTTGTGAAGAAGATACCCTTAGCCGTGGTTTCCTTAGCACTGTGTTGGTAGTAGCAAACTATCACCTTCTTCTTTAATAAAGAGGGGTTTTGCTGAGATAATTATGTAAGTGTACATATTGGCTGATGAAAACTAACAGATAACAAGACATAGGTTAAATTGTTTCAGGGATGTGGGGTTAGCCTTCCCCTAAATGGGCTGTGGCAGCTGGATGACTGGTTCCCAAGACTTTTCACTCAGGCCTTGGTTACCAGCTCATGTTCTCAGCCAGTAACGTGAAGAAGGCCAATGGCTCTGCTCATCAAAAATGCAATTTCTCACACATGGAGGGCAATAGCACAAAACTATTCTCTTTCATTGCCGAATGAATTGTGTTTGGTAATCTGAAAGCATCGTAAATTACAGAGACACAGACCCGAGGAATATTATGCCTTTTATGCTGGCTGTGATACACAGAGAGCCCTGTGTGGATACAAACAGGGCTGGTGGCTCCTGGGTAAACAGAAAAGGAATGCAGAGCTCAGGAGCTGACTACATCATATGGCCCTCAGCTTTGCCTCTTTCATTCCTCTATCTGTTCCACCAAAGGACATCCTTATCCTATATAAACATATGGATACACACTCAGTAAACAATTTCATTGGATCACCCCCTTTCACTATATCTCCTCTGTTCAAGAACCCACAACGATTCCCTACTACCAACCACATCAAGCCTACCATCCTTTCTTGAACGTAAGGTACCATGTTGAATTGAAAAGAGGTTGGCTTTAGACAGACCTGGGTGTGTATATACTATATACATTTTCTTCAAAATGGAGCCAATAATACTAAATGGATAGGGTTTTTAAGAAAATGTATGTGAACCTACTAAAAATTCCCTTTGCCTCCTCTCCATAATGACCCTACCAATGCCATCCTATTCCATCACTACTCTAATCTCAAATCTGCATCATGGCCAAGCCAATCCCCTCATTGTCACCCTCTTCCCTTGCCAAAGTAGTTCCATGCTTCCCTAGTGCTGGCTACTATCCCCTCTTACTACACCATGTGTCCCCACCCTGCTTACACTAGGATTTGTATGTATCTGTCCCTGCCCAATTTCTTCACCCCATCCTGACCTCCTCTCTATGAGGCCAACCTTAATTTTCATGAACCCCAAACCACTGCTTTTGTCTCTGAAATATCATTATACTTTTAACCCATGCCACATAATTATCAACTTCATTGAACATTATCATCTGTGGTTTACATATTTTAGTCTTTTCTTCGGAACGCTAGAAGTTCCCCTAAGGCAGAGATCAGTTCTTATACTTTTCTTAAGGATCCCACAGCACCTTCAAAATTGTAAATGGTGCAAATGATGGCACTTTGTAAAACGTCAAGCAGTATATGCATGGAAGATGCTCTTATTTGTCATAAACCATGAGGACTTGCCTGGAAGTCATGTTGAAACCTTAGAATACCTTCCAGCTGGGGGAAAAAAAGGTAGAAACTAGGCCAAGAATCCTACCTAGAATGTCCCACTGGGTGTGACAGTGTTGAGATGAGCCTGACACTTCTTATGCAAAAGTGAAAACATTCCAACAGTCATTCCTTTTGGGTAGCTGGGTAGCACATTCATTTAAAAGTAGACCTCAGTCCCCTCAGGGTTTAAGGTTTGGGCAGAGGAACTCTTGGCAGCTAGTGAGTGCATCACGCTGGGAAACAGCAACAAGGACATTAACGCATACGTATGAAGCAGGAGAGTTAGTTTCAATGTCACTTAGCTGGCAAGTTAGGGGGCTGCAGGCTTTGAACCCAGGCAATGGCACTCCAGAGGCTCTTCTCTAAAATGCTTCAATTATAATCCATTTCAAGATCTGGTGTCTGTCCCCAAAAAGCTGTTGACCATAAACTCCACACTTGCGGCAGCCAGGCCCTGTGGCTTGGGATTTTGTATTCTATCCTTAGCAACCATCTTGCTTCAGCGTGGTGTTCTAGCTTCCACCTGTTCACACAGTCCTGTCTCTTGGCCTTGCCTTCTTGGTTTGACACTTGGCCCTCCTGGATTTGGTTTTACTTTCATACCTTGGTTCGCCCTCAGTTCCAGTCTCCTACTACCTTGAGGAGTAGGAGAGCCGGACAGACCTACTCTATGCCTACTACATAAATCGAGTATCTGAAGGTGTCTGCTTGTTCAGGAAAGGATCTGAAAACAGAAGGAAATGTAGAAGCACAGGCACTTGGTCTGGGCAAATATAGCACTCATGGGTCCATGGAGTCCCCAGGTCATCCCAGGCAATTCCAAGACTAATTTGTTGCAGCACAAAGAATGCAAAATGCCTCCATTTCCTTCGTGCACCCCTCTGTGCAGTAAGCTACTTAAATCCAGCTCTCCTCTATTAAGACAGGCTCAGGAACTGGGGTAAGGAGACTGGGTCTGCAAACTGCACACGTTCATGCCAAGTATAAAGAGCACAGCCCTAACAGCAAGGCATGATGGGAGAGGTCCTAGTGAGAAAAGAGGGTGAGAGGTTACCAGGCTCAAACTGCAAGAGTAGAGAGACACCTGGCACACGTCCACACAGAACACGGGCATGCACAAAAAGTCTAAAACTTAGTCTGATGAAAAATAGAAATCTCTAGTCTGATCCTCACTAAGATCTGCTTGAAAGTTTTCATCTGAGCCAGTGTGGTGGGATATAGCACTAAGAAGACAGCAGTCAGTCCTCAGTGTCTGGGAGGTCTGGGTTTCAGTCCTGGAGCTTATTCATAATGGTATGAGTAATACCTGGTGAAAGGATCTTGCAGCCACAAAGGCAGTAAAGTGCATGATCCCTCATAATGGTGGGCAGGTAAGAGGTGGGATAAATCAGAATAATTCCTGATGCCCCTTATTGATGAGAAAAGTTCCCACCCACACGGCCTGCACTGACTCTGGCTGGCTAGGCCTGGGTGGTGCTAGACAAGGAGGTGGTGGCAGGATGAAGCAGACTGCTGCCTCCCCCAGAGAAGAGCTAGGAAGACAGACACAAATGATTATTATTAGGCTGGTGCAAAAGCAATTGAGGTTTTTGTCATTGAAAGTAAGGCAAAAACCTCAATTACTTTTGCACCAACCTATAATACTTCTCAAATGAATGGTAAGGGAAAGACATTTCCTACTCTCTTCCATGTCAAGGGTCAGGTGCCAGAGGCAGAATAAAGATCTAGAAGGGAATTTACATTTCTATTCCATTTCCTTGAATGAAATGGTTTTATACTTTTTCACCAAATTCCTAGGGAAAAGATCTGGTGGCATCATCTGTCAACCCAGGACCAAGAATTAAAGACCTTGATTATTGTCCTGTTATCTACGAGCGTGTGACATTAGGCAAACCATTCTAGACATCTAAAGCTCAGTTTCCTTATCTTAAAACGGGGTTAATCATATTTCCCTTGCCAATCTCTTTGAGTTGTTTTGAGGATCAAATAGCAGTATCAACGAAAGTATTTGGCAAACTATAAGCACCATGCTAAAGGAAAGGGTTATTTTCATGGCTACCATAAAATCATAACATCATTCCATCAAGTTTAAAGATCCTTTTGGTGGGGAGGGCTGTGATTTCTTCCTCTGACTAAATACTCAAGTGTCACTTTCTGTCTCCATTAGGACAGGGACAGTGGCCTCCAGGATCAGCTGGATTCAGTTTGAAGTACTCTTCATTTTTTCCAACTTGGTAGAGTGGGTAGTTCTGCTCCCATGAAGCTATGGCACACTGGGTGGTTTCTAAATTCTGGCAGCTTTTGTAAAAATTTCTGCCTATTTAGTTGGCATCAACTTCTTAATGGTACTTAGTGGTTCAGAATTAATTTCCCCACCATAGAATTATCCAGGACATTCCACGCCCACTTGCAATTTTCTCAAGACTCCTCGGCTCCTAGCTTTCACTCCAAAGCCGTCAACTGCCTCTGTAACTGGAAAATGGGTTTTGGTGGCAATTATCAAAAAGCAGATGTTGCATCCCAACTCAGCAAAGCAATGGTGATCTTGGCCAAGCCAAGAAAAGTAAAGAGCAAGGGAAGAAAACCATGTGTATACCGAAGTGAGAGAATCAACTAGATTTGTATTGAAAACACAAAGACACTATGGTGCTTTGGTTTAGAGTCAACTCCTCCTTCCTCTTTGTCCATGTGTGAGTCAAGACCCCCGCATAACCAGACTTGATGCCATAAATGGGAACCTGTTTCTAGAAATAAGCTGCTTGGGGACACAAAAACCAGTAGGAAGACTCAACCATAATGAACCTGAGGACCAGAGACATGGAGGTTTACCAGGGACTGATGGCTAAAAGGCAAACAAACTCTGACACCTGATGAACGGCCAACTGCTCGGGGAACTGGCTCATGTTAGAAACTCTATGTTCTGTATGTACTGGCGTCTTGTTTTCAGCTCAGTCACTTCATCTCTGTGCCCCAGTTTCCCAATGTGTAAAGCAGCGATATTCACAGCCCCATCCCTGTACTTTCCCTACAGGGGAGTAGTGAATAAAGTACCAGCTATCATTGTGCTTTTGTAGCAGAGGACAAGGAACTCCAGAGGCTCCAGAGACCTGGAGCGTCTATCGCTCTGCCCCCTAGTGGCTGGGCGTAGCATGTGCTGAGAGATCTGCGTAGAATCACACTGCATTTACACAAAAGTTTCATCTAGTTGAGAAGTTTAGGGTTGAAAGAAATGTTTCCTTTGCTGAATTTACAAAGTCAAAATATAAGCAGATTCCTAGGAGTTACGTTTCTTAGGGCAACTTTAAAATGTCAGTAACTTTCCAGAAGAAAAAAATCCCAGAGAGGTTGGGCTGATGAAAGTGGAGAGACGTGGTACCCCCTGAAGCTTGGACTCACTAGAAAACAAGTTGTCTCCTTTGGGAGACATCCAGGTTCTGGGCGCTCCCAGTCCCACTCCAACCCTTTGTGGGGAGCACTGGTTACCTCTTAGTATAGGTGACAAACAGCCCAGCGACTAATCTTCCAAGAAAGCCCCTTAAGTGTGTTATGCTGGGGTTTTCTTTTTCAACCTTAATATAAAATATATCATATACTATGACCATTTTCACGGCATTTATACATCCGGTAGCATGTATGTATTGTATGAATTTTCTTGGGCTCAAACAGGTTTGCTGGAATCCCTCAAGGATCCTATATAAAAACTCAGAACTATATTACACACACATGGACACCCACATCTGCGTGAGCTCGATGCTTTGGTGTTGCCCCTTTCAGTCAAGTACAATTGTGGCTTTAAAATGGCAGGAGAAATTAGACAGAGAAAAAAGAAAAAAAAAAAAAAAAGAAAGGAAAAGGATGACATTTCACTCCTGCCTTTGAAGTGGTTACATATTTACCAGATGAATTTTGAAAGAACAAATTATGGGTAGTCCAAAAGCCAAAGGCAATGTGACGAAGGACACTCCCCAGATGAGAACAAAAATAGAAATCTGTATGTACTATGTGTTACACACAGTTGCAAATAATCATATGTACACACGTGATGCAAAGGCATGCCGCTACACATTTATGTGATATTCAGACATATGTTCAAATAGAGGAGGTGAGTATCTTTTTATAAATATAATTTAGCAAGTACAAGAATGCTGATCAGCTGCAGCTTAAGAAGAAAGGGGAAAAAAATCTTATGGAAATTATTAATACTCCAAGAACCTCTAAGACTCAACCTGAATGCAGACACTTAAGCTCTCAGCTTTGCCATTAAAGCTGGGGCCTAAATTATTGATCTCTTGCCTTTATCAGCATAACAGTCACGTCTCAGTATCGAGATCTAAGTACGCTGCAGTCCCTCTGCTGCAGCCACTGAAATAATTAGGAGAAATTCTCATTAAAGGAGAGTGAAAGGTTCAGAGACAGAGGCAGAGCACAGGGTCCGGAAGGGTGTTAAATGTCTTCCATGGGGTCGAGAGATTACTGGGATCAAATCCCCTGAGCAGTGCCCACCGATGACAGCTTATCAAAGGGAAAAAGTACAACAATAAACACATGCAGTGGTCCTCTCTGGTGTGTTTACACCCATGAGTATCTATGTAGAGACACACACATGCTGCAGAGAAATCACTCTCCGTGTCTGTTCGTGTACAGGGAAGAGAGCTGTTCAGAGAGAGAGAAGGGAGGGCTGTATATGTGGTGTGTCAACAGGGGAATAAAACAGCAAAAAAAAAAAAAAAAAAAAAGATAGAAAAACAACCAGAGTAAGAAAAATGCATGAAAAATAAATAAAAAGAAACAAATTAATAATGAAGAATCCACTGTGGACTCTCTTCAATTTAATTTATTCATTCTTTGAAAGTACGAGAGGGTCTGGAGAAGAAAGGGAAGGTAAGGCATATGGGCAAGCAGGCTCCATCTGATGAGCTCCCAGTTGGGCTGGCAGATACCAGGATAATATACACCACTGACTCCGACACCCACACTCACACAAAACCCTCATTCCAAAGGCGCAGCGGCTTTCTATTGATTTGAATGCAGATTTAACCTGCTTACTCTTACCCTCCCCCACCACTTACCACTCCCTGCTCCCCCCACCAAAAAAAAAAAATCAGCCTTCCACACATGTTCCCAGAAATGGCCTAGACTTATGAGGAGAGAGCAAAGGACAGAGAACAGTCTTTCAGAAATCATACTCATGGAGGCAAAGGGTTACGACAGGGGAAATTAAAGATGAAGCAGGCGGTAAAACAGCAAGGGAAAAGGGCAAGAATGAACATAAGCCTCTTGCCCAGCTCCAGGCGGGCACACGCGCTGGCAGGCGAGCGTATGCACACGCATGCACGCACACACAAAAGTTTGCCCATCTTTAATGTCAACGTGCGGTCATTTAAAAGAAAAATTCCACCTCACACGGCTAATCAGAATTGTTAGACAGACTATTACCACCAACACTGGAAACATCTGAAATTGATTATTTTTACTTCATTTCATTAATGAAATCCTCCAGCAACCAAGAGCTAGCCTTGGACAAATTTCTATATAATGAAAAGGAAAAACAAAACAAAAACCAAGAGTAACTTCTCTGACTTTAAAAAGAAAAAAAAAGGGCTATCTCAGCACTTGAAAAACACATATATATTTGTTTTGTGATTTCTGTCGGTGCAGAATAATTGAATCGAGCTGAAATCTGTTCCCACCATTTTGTGAGTGGAGATATTAGCATGGACCTCACATCCCATAAGGAGCACCACATCATTAAATGTCTTGGGCTGGTGCATGGGGAAGAGAAATGCAGGATGTCACTGGCTGATAGGGAAGAAGACTTGATGTTATTTATTAGGGAACACTTACCAGAAACTGCATTTTCTCCATTTGCATTAGATACGGCACTGCTGCCTTTGAAGAGTGCACACGGGCGCAGGGACACAGGCAGAAAGAGAACACCCCTTCTGATCCTCCCCCCCCATGCTTTGTTCACTGTCCCCTCAATCTTAACGGCATCCAGGCCTTGGTTTACAAGAAGCCTTGCCCTATCACTTTCTTTTTCCTCTCTCTCTGCTATTTTCCTCTCTCTGCTATTCTCAGTATGCCATTTTTCTGCCCCAGAGTTGCTTTGTACCTCTAAAAGCCCCTTTCTCTCTCTTAGTCTTGGCAGTCTTGATACATTCAGCTTCAAATGCTCTCTTGCCTGCTCCCCATCTGCCTCTCAAACCTGACCCCACAGACCTTCAGTCAGCTGGCTATTGAGATGTCAGAATGTCTGCAAGGAAAGGCCATAGCAGCAGTGCATATAGGTGGATTTCCCCTAAATCCATAAATTACAGGAGTCACACGGAGTGGAAAGGAAGGAGGGATAGCTGACATACATATTTTTTAATGAGAGTAAGGGGAAAACTGAGTTAAGGCTTCCAGTGGAAGTGCTGAAATTTCCCACCAGGGGATTCTCCTGGAAAGGGATTGAGTGGGGAAGCATAATTGCAAAATCCCTGGCCTCCAGGTTCCTCCCCAGCACTTCCTCAGCCTATCAGTCATCAAAACAAAAGATGCAAGCCTCAGGCCATCAGCTCTTAGAGAGGTCCTAGGCAGTTTCCCCTGGACCTCCCCGAGGGTGTAAAGGGAAGAAACCAAATATTCCTTTTCCAAGGTGGGAACTCTCAGGAGGCACCTCTGGTCACTTGAGGGCGGAGTTCCACTTCCTCATGGACTCTGCCTGTGGCTTAGTACTCTCACACTCTCACAGCAGCCAGATGTGCAGGAGGAAATATTGTCAGCTGGTAGTCAAATCTTGATACTGCTGGCAGCTTTGGAATTGGAAGTGGGGAAAGGGCTTAGAGAAGCCCAGACCATGAGGGTCCATGACAATTCATCAAGAGAATATAGCAATCAGAAATATATATGCACCCAACATCAGGGCACCTAAATACACAAAACAAGTATCAACAGACTTGAAGGGAGAAACAGAAAGTAAAGCAATAATAGACACTTCATGACGGTCCATGACAACGCCCAACATGGATATATACAAAGGAATGGCCAATTGGATAGCAGGAAATATTAGAAGGCTGTGAACGTGTGTTTAGGGCTAAGAATAGAATAGTGAACTCCCCAGGAGTATGAGGATTTGTTGCACAAACCCAGGAAAGAGAAGTGGGGTGTGCCCAGAGTCAGAAGGTCAGAGAGGCAGTGTGTACATTCTAGAAAATTCCACTTCTGGAGAGGAATATTGGAGCTAGAACCCAGCCCATACTTAAGACTACTTCCTGGAAGTAGAAGGAAAAGAAGAGAACAAAATTTCTGTGAAACAAGTTTTGCTCACCTGCAACACCCACATCTGCTAGAAGAATGTGCCCCTACCCCATGTCCTCTGTGGATTCAGGAGAGGGTGCCCTTTATCCCGATCCCTTGCTCTTAATTCCCAATGCAGCGGGTTTCTCCCCAACCTCAAGAAAGTGGACGAGTGTAATTATGCAGAAAGCACCACTGGAGCTATATCAATAAGACAGACGTCTGTTGTATCATTCTCTCTCAGTAAGGCATTTCTTCTCCCCAATTGCTCATATAGAATCATAGCCTAATAGCATCCCATTAACATAATTGCCAACACAACTAGTGTTCCGTGTCTCAGAGCCATTTACTTACTTTACCATAAAGAATACCAAAACAGCCCTAAAATCACAAAGAGAGGGAAGAAGAGGGGTGGGCAATGAGGGAGGTAAGAGGAAAATGTTACCCCCTTTATATCCCCTGTGCTCCCCAGAGTGGGGCTCCAAGATGATAAACACAGGAGTGCCTCTCTCATCTGCGGGAATCGTAACACAGAGCCTTCCTACCAGACTCCCAAGCAGACGTGTGCTAAAATCTAAACGGATTCTGCCAGGCGAAATGAAATTCCCATTATTTTTAATTAATCCTTAATTAAAATATATTACTCCGCAGATTCCGCAAATCTCTCTTAATATGCAAATGCGGCCCATTCAAGGATATTTACATATCATTAATTAAAACGGCACATTCTTTCAGTCTAACAAGCTGAGGGGCTGTGGCTGCTGCCACATTGGCGCGAGGAGCCGGTCCTGGCAGTGCCAAGCTCATCTGATAAAAAGATGTCAAGTATTGGCTGCGCCTGGGGAAGGTAAGGTGAAAGGGGAAGAGTATGTTATACTTTGACACTCTTGAGCACAAGAACTTCAAATATTATCTTGGGGCTGTGGCCAAGTGATTTTGGCAGGGCTCGGAGGCTCCCTGTTATCGACACCTATCTAAAGATCACCTCAGGAGACAGCCCAGCGGGGCCCTGGCTGGGAGACCTTGTATTTCTCTCTCAGGTGATCCTAAGCCATGGTGGAGGAGGGCTGGGTGGAGGAAGATGTTGGCGTGTGAGAGGCAAGATAATTTGTACACATTTGTCCGACTTTTGCTACAGGAGTAAAGTCTGACCCTCAAAGTCAAACCACCGCCCCAAATCAAGACACAATTGGGTCTGGCGGGGAAACATTAAGCATAATATACCCATCCCTTACAAACTGCTTAGGTTAACAAACAAAGGTCTTCCTAGGAAAGATGGGTCACTTGGGTGAGACTTTATGCTCATTCCACAGAGTGCTAAAAAGACAAGTTCAGGACCATGTAGCCAAGGCCTGACGGTTGGGAACAGATGACAGGAGGGTGGTATGACATAGTTCCTGACCAAACGTACAGGAGGAATTCACCTAGGAAAGGCATGTAGAATGGACATCAATCACTCCATTTCTAAAGACAAGCCCTATCAATCAGGGAGAGATATGCAAACAGCACTCCACCCACTCTGGAGGGAGAAGTGGGAGAAGGGGGCAGCCATTTGTGTACAGCCAGGACAGCCTGCTGGCCTCCTGTACCTCACTGCCTACAACACCTGAGACTAAGAAAGGCTAGGAAACAAAAATACAGGAAGTGTAAACTGCATCTACCATGAGCCTTGTTGTCCTGAGACCTCTGGGGATCCCCGCATCTCAGAGTCTCACTCAATAAGATGGGGCTGCTGGTAGCTGGCTGGGCTCTCTCACTAGCTAAACAGCTCACTCTGGCATAAGTATTTGAAATGTGTGTCTCAGCACAATTACAGCTGATTACATCCTAGATATCTGTGGCCATTTCTTAATAGGTAAAACCAAGAATATTAAATCCTTGAATGCCAACATTTTACTGTGCTTCACTGTGAAACTATTTAAATTATGACAGTGGTCCACGTGATGTCTTGAAGCTGAAGCAGCTACCCAGGGACTACAATCCAAGGCTTCTTGTCTTGACCCAAATGTCCACTGCTTCTCTGTAGTTCTGCCAGGGTCGAAGTTATTGCTCTGCCTAGATACACAGGCAGAGCTATACATATATATATAATATATATTATATATAACATATAATATATCACATATGTTATATACATTATATTATATAGATACTATATGTGTGTGTGTGTGTGTGTGTATTTCTGATTATAAACTTCTACAAGGCAAGTCCCTAAGCTAAAAAGGTCCTTGCATTGTTTTTTACTTAGCTCATTGCCATGTAAAGACAGGAACTAAATACACGCCCAGTGCAAGATGAGATGAAATCAGTAAGAAAAAGGGAAGATCACAAGGCCAAGGTTCATGAAGATGGAGCAGATGGCCTGAAAAACCCTTCAGAAGCAGTGTCAGTCTGGGAAGGGAGAACAATGAAGTCTTCAAAGCAATTTACTAAAATGGGCAGAACCATCCTAAGACAGACACGATGTCAGACTCTATTCTTAGGGTGTAGCTTGGTGCTTCACGGCAAATCCGGGTTCAGATCTCAGCTCTATCCAGCACACACTCTGTGACAAAGACTGGTTCCATAATATCTCTAAGCCTCAGTCTAGGCATCTGAGAAACGAAGAATCACTGCCTGCCTTAAAGGGTTCGGTGAAGATCCAATGAGATGACCTCATAAAAAGCTCGGCACATAATCAGGACTCAGTAGAAGGTAGCAAGTAGTAAATTATTATTTATTTTTACTACTTTTTTTCCTTTAGGCAAATGGCTCAGTCTCTAAAACCCTTTCCAATTTAAAAATTCAGTAACTCCCAGGAATCCTCTCATTCCCGTCCCTCATCCTCCACATTTGCTTCAGCACCTCTCCTGGGTCCATAGGTGCTATTTACTGATATTCTTGGAAACTAGTATAAGGACATTTCCATTACTCAAATAGCAGTAATAGAGGCCCCACAGTTCTACGAGTTTATCAAGCTGCAGAATATCTGCTCCATCAGCCAGAATCTGTTATCAGGCTTCTTAGAGCAGCTATCATTATTTCATTTTTCTTACTCAGACCAATCTGAGAAACGAACACCCTAGTACATTATAACAGCATAAGCATTAGCTAAACACGTCACTGGATCTTTGAAACCTTGGGCATATTTATATACAAAAACAACAACAAATAATAATAATAATAATAATGGACTTAAGCCTTTCATTAGCATTCGTAATGTGTCCACTGAATGCAGAAATGAACAGAGCCTCCTTCCTTTCCATCTAGCTTTTGAGGCTTTGGGGAACAAGGGCTGAGACGCCATGTGGCAGTCGAGAAACCCCCAGGAGAGACCACTATGTTAGACAGTCACCCCAAGAGTATTGCAAACGGGGACCTCCTCTGGGAGGTGAGGGATTCATGGGAATAGTGAACAGTACCCAGGAGTCACATCCCGTTTCTCTTCAACTCCATCTTGTCGTGCATACCATTCCCTCCTGGAGTCGCCCAACACTGAGAATCCCATACCGAAAATGTTATGGCTGCCTAATATCTTTGATAATTCCCTACTTTATGAGTCCCATCTTCTCAAGGCCAAGCCAGAAAACTTAAAACCCTAGACTCCCTTGAAACTAGGTACAAGCAGATACAATGGGTCCAATGAATCTGATGAAGCCTCACAACACGTGGCTTCTGAAAACTAGCAGGTTAATTTAGGGGACTCAATCTTTTGCCATCCACAGTGACAAGCTATGTAGTTGTTCAGGGGTGGAAGTGGCCACATTCCTGGTATTAGGTTCTAAGTGTCCTGGCTGCTAGCAGCAGAGGTAGATGTGTTTCCAGTGGAGACAGCCCCATAGGGTAGCTAGGTGCTACAAACACAGGCTGCCAGGCCCTCCAGACCTTCTATGAACTAACCAGTGTCCCATGAATTTTTAACCGTTTTTTTTTTTTTTTTATCTGAAAACTTAGGCCGGGCACAGTGGCTCACACCTGTAATCCCAGCACTTTGGAAGGCCGAGGCGGGTGATCACTCGAGGTCAGGAGTTCAAGAGCAGCCTAGCCAACATGGTGAAACCCTATCTCTACTAAAAATACAGAAAAAGTAGCCGGGCATGGTGGCGCATGCCTGTAATCCCAGCTACTCGGGAGTCTGAGGTGGGAGGATTGCTGGAACCTGGGAGGTCGAGGTTACAGTGAGCCGAGATTGCAACACTGCACTCCAGACTGGGTGACAGAGTGAGACTCTGACTCAAAATATAAATTAATAAAATAAAATAAAATCTGAAAATTTTAATACATTTTTAAATAGGTTTCTTAAAATGTTTAATACTTTTTTATTCTTTGTTAAGTAGCCAGACCAAATTATTTTTAGTGCAACTAAAATTTCTGACCAATACAGCTATGTTGCCAATGTACAAGAGATCATCTATTCTTTCCCATTTAGACAAGAATATTGTAGCTAAACTATTCACAGAATTTATTACAGAATTCAAACTCCATTGAAGAAGGCTCACAGTCCTTTTCCCCCTTTTACAAAATGGTCTCTTTTCTAAGATCCTGCAACACAGATTCCAAGCTTATGCTATGATATGGTTGGGCTGTGTCCCCACCCAAATCTCATCTTGAATTCCCATGTACTGTGGGAGGGACTCGGTGGGAGGTAATTGAATCATGGGGCAGGTCTTTCCCATGTTGTTCTCTTGATAGCAAATAAGTCTCATGAGATCTGACGGTATCACAAGGGGGAGTTTCCCTACCCAATCTCTTTTTTTGCCTGCTGCCATCCACATAAAATGTGACTTGCTCCTCCTTGCCTTCCACCATGATGGTGAGGCCTCCCCAGCCATGTGGAACTGTAAGTCATTAAGCCTCTTTTCTCTGGAATTTGCTCCGTCTTGGGTATGTCTTTTTTTCTTTTTTTTGAGGCGGAGTCTCGCTCTGTCGCCCAGGCTGGAGTGCAGTGGCGCGATCTCGGCTCACTGCAAGCTCTGCCTCCTGGGTTCACGCCATTCTCCTGCCTCAGTCTCCTGAGTAGCTGGGACTATAGGCGCCCGCCAGCACACCAGGCTATTTTTTTTTTTTTTTTTTTTTTTTGTATTTTTAGTAGAGACGGGGTTTCACCGTGTAAGCCAGGATGGTCTCAATCTCCTGACCTCATGATCCGCCCACCTCAGCCTCGCAAAGTGCTGAGATTACAGGCATGAGCCACCGCACCTGGTCGGGTATGTCTTTATCAGCAGTATGAAAACAGACTAATACATACCATCACAACCAGAATAATGCAGAATGATGCCAGGACTTGTCTCATATGACAGGGGTTCAACTTAAGTCAAAAACTCTAATACATGTGCCAGTTGATATTGTGACTAGTTTTGGTATGGTCAGTTTTGGTTTGGTCACACCTGACTGTGAGAATCCAGAGTTGGTTTGGTACTGGCGGCAACACAAAGGATGTACCGGGGCTTCCCACGGCTTCCCAATCGTGGTGACAGTTGTGGTATGGCCACCATCGGTTATCAAAGGCTGCACAGACATATGACCAGAGGGACACCAACTAAAAATCTCCCTCCTCTTACAGAGGAAGCCACAAAACCTCAAAAGGTCAAGACACCTAGACATGGTCCCCCTACTGGTCAATGTCAGATCGTAATGAGAAGGAAAGACTTCACTATGTGAAGGTGAGGAAAAAGCGGACTTCTAAACTCTATGACCTCAGTTAACCTATTTCAGTTGAGACATCTATGTCCTTCTCTTGAACAGACACTTCCCTTGGTTATGTAGATTAATATTAGGTAATTCAACAAACTCACCAAATGCAAAGTGGCTGCTCAGTCTCTGACAATGCAGCCTTTTTGCTCTTTCAGGATTTACCTGTCACAAATGGGGAGACTGTTTGAAACACCCTGACAAAATAATCAGGCACCATTCAGCAGGTGCTTGGATTCCCACACAAAGGACCACCATCTTTCACTTTCTTTAATACTTGGCTTCTGGGAAGAGTTATTAACTTAAACACCGTCTGATTAGTCATAGCTCTACTATGAAAGTTGGCCTGGGGTTCACCCCTAATGTACCTGGCAATTGATATTTTATTTAAGGCGCCAACACACTTCAACATACTTTGCTAACATAATTATTTGCATAGGACTATGATGGATAGGATATCATACCAAGAGCAATACATTGAGGAGCACTCAAAAAAGTGTTTGATGATCTCATAAATGTTTTAATTGCAATGACAGACAGGTGCAATCATCTCATTAAATATAAGTATCTTTGATATAGCTTTACTTTTAAAGAACACACAGCATGTCGATGATAAGTATCTTTACGTTCAGGTCCCAGATCAGGCAAACTATGGGCCAGAGCCCAAAGCACGTAATGTTGAACAGGTTCCACATTTCATGAACAATAATGTATTATCACATTACATCATGTTGTACCATAGGGAGAAGCACCCCATACTAAGATACTTTCTACTCTGACCAAATCTCTAAATAAAGGATGGAAGGAAAAAAGGAAGGAGGAAACGGGAGAAGGGAGGGAGGGAGGGAGGGAGGGAGGGAGGGAGGGATGGAGGAAGGAAGGAAGGAAAGAAGGAAGGCAGGCAGGTAGGCAGGCAGGCAGGCAGAAAGGCGGGCACGCTTCCATTTGCTTAAGTCATTCCTTTGACAAACATAAGGCTATGGCTTCTGGGAAACTATCTGAAAGTTACACAGCTAGGCAGGACATATTTTCACTAGCTGTGCTGATGTTAGCATCAATGTATTTCTATGATATCATCAAAACGTTTGAATTTTAAAGATGTAGTTATTTGCAACAATCCTCACAATAAAAAAATAATAAATGAAGAAGATAGTTCTAGTTCAGGAGTAAGAAAAACAAGTTTGATCAAAGTTCTGCACATTAACCACTCACTACAAAAAGAAAATGAATGTTCACAAATGTTCACATGCATGCACATAATGACACAGAATGATAAACCTTCACAGTACAAGGTGACGGTGACCGTAACGACGAAGCTACCAAACTCCAGGCAATTACGGGAAAGACAAGTGCTGCAGCGTGGGAATGGAACAAAGGCATCTCACTGCCACCAGGCTGCGCAAGAGGCCTTGGTCCACAGAATGCTCAAAGCTCACGCTCCTGAATCCTACAGGGGATCACAGATTCAGGAAGGCTTCAGGCTTGTCTGGAACAAGCTGAAGAAGGCTCCTCGGACCCTGAACCATCAGGAATTGACATCAGACCATCACAACTGACTGAGGAAATCCAGAGTGGACTTGGTACTGGTGGCAATGCAAAGGATGCACTGGGGCTTCCCACAGCTCCAAGGTATTCTGCAAAAATCCTATTCACTCTGCCTACACCCTGTCTCCTAGAAGGCCTAGAGTCTGGTCGGATGGAAATTTCCAAAAAACAGACTAAAGGAGTTTTTGTTTGTTTGTTTGTTTGTTTGTTTGTTTGTTTGTTTCTGAGACAGAGTCTCGCTCTGTTGCCAAGGCTGAAGTGCAGTGACATGATCTCGGTCCACTGCAACCTCTGCTTCCCAGGTTCCGGTGATTCTCCTGCCTCAGCCTCCCAAGTAACTGGGATGACAGGTGGGCACCACCACACCTGGCTAATTTTCGTATTTTTAGTAGAGACAGGGATTTAGCATGTTGGCCAGGCTGGTCTCAAACCCCTGATCCAAGGTGATCTGCCCGCCTAGGCCTCCCAAAGTGCTGGGATTACAGATGTGAGCCACTGCACCTGCACCTGGTCTAAAGCGGTATTGAAAAGAGGGCTCTTCAAGTCTGGGAAGAATTGATTTGTTAGGATTTGGAAAGCACTCAAGAAGAAAACATTTAGACAATTGATGCCCTCCAGGAAAGTGTATTTTTAGGTCTTTAGCCTTTTTTTTTTTTTTTTTTTTTCCTGTTTTTACTCTACAACCTATCCCTACTTGAAAACATGAAATAAATTTTTAAAAAGTTAAAAAGCTAGCACTACTTTTTCAAACTTCCAATGAGGTGATAATGCCTATGGTACATATTAACTAATACCAAAAATAAAATTACAAAGGTCAATATAAGAAACTGGCTTAGGCTAGGCACAGTGGCTCACACCTGTAATCCCAGCACTTTGGGAAGCCAAGGTGGGTGGAGCACCTGAGGTCAGGGGTTCGAGACCAGCCTGGCCAACATGGTGAAACACGTCTCTAATAAAAATACAAAAATTAGCCAGGCATGGTGGTGGATGCCTGTAATCCCAGCTACTCGGGAGGCTGAGGCAGGAGAATTGTTTGAACCAAGGAGGTGGAGGTTGCAGTGAGCCGAGATTATACCATTGCACTCCAGCCTGGGCAACAGAGTGAGACTCCATTTCAAAAAAAAAAAAAAAAAAAAAAAAAGAAACTGTCTTACAGTGAAATTGCTGGTGATCCCTAGACCACAGTATCAGGGCTTTCCCTGAGGATGTAGAGCCCTCTTTGACATGAACCATTGGTAATGTTATCCCTCATGCCAGATGGGATGTCCTTCAGACACACCCATGGGAGACAGGCCCTCGGCTGGATTCATTCACAGGTGTTCAAACATCAGCATTCCTTCCCCACCATTACTATAGATGCTGAAGAACTAAAGGATAAGAAAGGCAAGGGTTCAATTTCTGAAGAATTCACAGTCAAGTGAAGAAGAGTTGGTAGACAGAGAAAAGCATAGAAGAAGTCTTCTCCTCTCAGCTGCTTCCAGTCTGTGTTTACTTAAATAAGGTGAACAGGCACACCAACAAGCAGCGTGCTTGCCTTCAGATGTGATCAGTTGTTGTGATGTGGCGATTCTCTGGGTTTCCTCCTGTACCGGAATAGTGCAGGTATATGTCAAGGTGCTTGGCTCCACCGGTAAGGTAGGTAACCTAGTGCTGAGCAGAATTTGTGAGGGGAGAGGATATGAATCCTAGAAATAATTAGTAGCACGAACAGCTGATGTGTTATTTGTAGGCACAGACCAGTCTATATTATTGTTAAAACGAAGATGAAATAATATACTTTTAAAAAAATCATCCTATGTTTGGTTTTCTAACCTCAATGCACTGAAGAGCTGTAGTCAAGGATGATGTACACAAAAGCTGCCCTGTTCTGTTAACCAAGAAAAGAAAGCAATGGCAGCAGGCGTCAGTATAACCACTAAGTGTGACCTCTAGACAAAACCACTTCCTTCTCCCTCTGCTGATGTTGCTACAACTGACTGTGGTTTTATCTAGCTGATAGGGGGACAAGGAGCAAGTTAATATTAAAAGGAATTTATGTAATGGCACAGGTCCTACACTTTATCCCAAGAGGAGGTCTGTAAAGTGTCCTTGATCTTTCGCCAGTCTTACCACGCAGGTGTTTTGGGTCTCAGCACTGCCATGTCAGCTGCAGCTGAGACGCCTCAGCTCCCTGGCAGCTGCTTTTCAAACCCCGTGTAAGTTCCCCAAAGCTCCAGGCCCCAGCATGTCCCATGTAGGCAAGGTCCCCAAAGCGCTCCATTCAAAGCCCAAACCCGTATTTCAGGTTTAGACAACATTCCCTTATATTTCAAAGCCAGGTACAATCCTTCTCCAGTTTGCTTAAACCTTGTTTTCTACCAGGTGCAATCCTTCTCCAGTTTGCTTAAACCTTGTTTTCTACCAGAAATACTTGGCTCACTCAGAAAACCTTGTCCTTATCATCATCCACCCTGTAGAATATTACCCCCAACCCCTCCTCATTTTCCTTTGGTGAGAAGTTTTTGAAACAGCATGTGATTTTTCTCTAACTTTTACCTGTCAAGGTTTTTGGTTGCAAACTACAGAAGTGGACTCTGGCTCACCTACCCAGGAAAGGAATTTATTGGACAGATAGGCAGTGCCTCCCAGAGTCAACAGGAAACCTGGAATATCACGCTCAGAAAAATAAGTACAGACAACTGAGAATACAGCCAAGGTGCTGCCAGAGGAAGTCTGTTAGGAGACGGACTGTTGGCCTTGGGGACTTATCCCCACCAATGCCACCACCCTCAATTCTGCTGCCACCTCTGAGGCATCTGTAGTAATCCTGTCTCTCTGCTTAGCTCCCTCAAAACTCAAGACTGGGCATGGCTGACTTTCCAACTGGCCGAGCTTAGTGCTCTTGCTCAAGCTGCCAGGGAGAGGGAACAAGGGAGGATGTGTGAAGGGGGAGGCAGGTTCTGCAGCCACCCAAACCAATGCAGGTGTCCACTCACATAGCAAAAAGATGTCCTTCCCAAACTCACCTGCTGCTTCCTCAGTACAAATCCCAACTTTCCCTTGCTCACTCAAAGAACTCCACTTGATTCAACAACTATTTTTTGGATATACAGCACATGTTTGGTGCTATGTAAGGTGATTTAGGAACAGAAGGGAAATATATGCTACAGGTTTGTTAATATAACGGGAGGAGACTTACGTTCCCAATGAGGAAGTGGCAGAAAAATGCCTTTTCCAGGCCTACAACTAAAAAGGAAAAGATCTGTGGATGCCCTTGATTTATCCCCACTTCCCTCAGGGGATTTGGAGGCAGAATTCCAAATGGTATTTCACCCTCTCCAGCTGAGATGTTGTGAATTAATGTATATCTTCAAATCTGGGCACATTCCCAGGATGTGATTTCTAGAGCTTAAAACAACAAACCTAATTCCCAACAATTCAGGGAAAGAAATATTCCCTCTCTGTGTCCATGTGACACTGTTCATTGTCGGGAAAAGAGATGATGAACGAATCAGCCCTTCCTTAGTTCCACCTACCCATCAGACACTGTGCTATGAAGTTAATATGTGGGATTGGCACTGGTCCTCCTAAGAGTCTTAGAGAGAATGGCAATGGACAATGACTAGAAATCATGGAGTCTGAGATCAAATCCTGGCTCTGCCATTTAATAACTGTATCTACCAGGGCAAGTTACTCAACCTCTCTGTCTTTTGTTTCCTCAGCTATAAAATGGGGATAATAAGAGCTTCTACCTCAAAAGGTTGTAGTGCACAGGGTAAGAGATAACATACGTAAAGTGATAATAACAGCATTTGGTACGTACATGCTCAATAAATATTGGTTGTTATTATTATAAGGTAACTATTAAAATCCCAATTTTACAGAGAATAATCTGAGGGTTGGAGAGGTTAAATAGCCCATCCAAGGTCATAAAGCTCGACCTCATATGTAGATACGTAGCAGGCTGGAATGCCAAACAGATTTGACTCTAAGAACCATGCGACACCATGCTGTGTATATACTTACATAGTGTCAAACACACTCGGGGATATCAAGCTGCAATCCAGGGAAAAAGCTGTAGTTCCACAGCTTTTGATGCTAAGGAAATGTCACAGCCATTATCTGTATTAATAGATCTCTAATGTTTTATCTCTGGTAATTATCTGTACTTATTTTGGTCATTCTTGGAAAGGCAAGAACTGAAATTGCCAGAAATCCCTATGACCACAGCAGATAAAAAGCAGTTTTCAATCAGTTGAGCGCCACAATAGGCTGATGAGAACCTTTGGAAATGGCAGCACGTGCTTTACTGGGTGTTGGAGTATAGGGTCGCTTTTACAATTGAGCCAAATAGTGGCTGCAGAATTCGAGTGGGCTGTAAGGTTGATTTGGCTTTTATTTTAAATTCCAGTTTTTCTTTTTCTTTTCTTTGTACCTCATTTATTATTTGTGAAATAATTACAACTTCTGAATGCCATTATGACTTAAGAGAGAAGGGGTCTAGCTTTTGGACTTTAGATCTCCCCGTCTACCACCTGCCTGCCACCCATCATTCTGGCTCCCCTGTCCCCCAGAATCTGCCTGACAGTGGGACACGAATGCCCACAGCCATAACAATGAAGTTGCTGGGAGGCCATACGCAAAACTACCATGATGATAGTATGGCAAGACACGGAGTAGCAAAGGCACCAGGAGTTCACCTCTGGGACCACCTGTTCATCACCTTTCTTTCTTGCACAGCATGCAGGTTGCATGGGCTTAAACTGCAGTGGTCAATAAAACCACACAGCTCAGGGTGAGCAAATGAAAGGCAAATCTAACTCAGGTAGAAAAAAGTGCATTTATTTCCTTGACTGGTACCTTATCAAAAAAAAGGTGGGGCTTCTTTCTACTTGAGCAAACTCCTGATTCCCCAAAAAACAATATGCCTACTTATAGGTTAACTCAGATTAAACAAGAAGGTGCAACGTAAAGTGCACTCTACATCCAATGCTCTATATTTTACTACCAACTAAGTTGTTATTAGCCTCTCGTATGAAGTTTTGAGCCTTGTTTCTGTCCTCTCAGAATAGCTATCAAGAAATACATCTGCTAGAATGTAAAATTATCATTTCATTTCTAAGATTGAAGTAAATATTGCTTAACATGTTATATAAGCATTTACTGTTACTTTGATTTTATTGCTTCGATTAACCCAGTTTTAATGCATCATGATAATATTAGGTTTGGTTTACCATATTATTATTGCCTCCTGTTGAGATAAACATCTCCCAGATACGTGACAGACAGCAGATGTCCCCACCTTCTGAATAGATACCAATGTATGATGCATCTTCTACATCCTAAAAATGTTCAATCAGAACAGGTGGAACAGCCCTAATCACCGAAATAGTTGCTTCTCTTTGAAGTTCCTCAACTACCATGGATTTTGTAAGCTTGTCTCTTGGAGCCAATGACATTTTATCATCTCTACATATGTTCTTATCTTCCTACTCTGTGGAAAACAGTACCAATACACTCCATTGTTTTGTTTTGCTTTATCAAACAGCAAATTATACCCTTATTTGGAATAGAATATGTTATCTTAATATTATTGCTTTAGTCAAATACTCCATATAGGAGTTTGAAGGGGGTTTTTGTTTTATTTTAACATAGGCTTCGTATCATATATACAATCCACAGTCAACCCATGTATAAACTCACACTTGAATCACCAGTTGATGAAAGATATTATCTATTCTTGGTATAGTATGATAATATAATATATGTAATAGGATATTATAATAATATATCATTTATATAACATAAGAATACCTGTAGCAGAACTGATCTCTGCAAGTGTCATATATGATTAGTCATATTACAAGAATTTCCTGTACATTTTAGCATTTTATTGTCCTTTATACTTTCTATTTCACATTAAGAAGGTTTTTTTTTTTTTTTTCTGTCACTTTCCTCTACAGCTGTCACTCAATCTTAAATTGACAAAGCAAATCCTCCAGTGGCTTCAAATGCATGCCATGTGTTAGCCAAATTTCAGACAGGTTTCCCCTCATAATTTGTCTAAGACGAAGGGAATAGATGTGTTTAGTTTCAGGGAAGTGAAAATATTCAGCAATATCAGTATATTGATCTAAACTAACTCAAATGAGATGAATTCTTTTCTGACTCTTCAAAATATGGAAGAAGAATGCAGATTGCACAGGCAAACAAATTGGGACAAAATATTTCTATGAGATGTACTAAACATTTGTCTCCTGAATTATTGTTTACTTGAAAAAGATCTGATTATATTAAGTATTTAAATATAAGTGAGATTTTTATCAGGACAGAAGTGCTTTTGCTGTTACCCATATTTAACCCAGTTACCTGGATAGAGTTACATAATGATATACATATTAGGCCAATATTTATGTGGCACTTCTTACCACTGAGTAGTCATATCGATAGATCCTAAGAATTATTCATTATATTGAAGAGCCCAATTTCTGGTCAGTTAATCACATGAAAGCACTTTATTTTGACTCTTTTAAAAATATCATTTCTAAAATATTTTTAAATGTACCATATTAATTCCATTCTCCACCTGCAGTTGAAGGCTCAATGTCTCTACATAATCTCCATCTTTTCATGTTATGATGAATACCTGCATGCCTTCTTGTTCTTGTTCCATATATCTACTAGTCCCAAAGGCAGCCACAGCTTCATCTGTCATACAAAATCTTCATCAAGTCCTTATACCATGTTAGACTATGACAATCATAGTAGTTTCACTGCAGAACCGACATATTGATGCCATGTAAAATCCTATTCACTAGGATTTAGGGAGGCTACATGACATAACTATATACAATGTTTTACAAATCTAAAGCCCAGTGCAAACAAACACACAAAACCAGAACAAATGATTGCAGTCAAGGAGGTCAACTGAAGTTCCAGATCAGCAAACACAAACAGTAGGTCAAGCACAAGAAAACATTTCACTGAACATTACCAGAAATATTCATATTGTCTTGACTGTCTCAGTAAACCACTACAAGAAATGGTGGTCATCCTTGGAAGATTAAGAGTGGTCCCAACAGTCATGTATCTCAATGTTGTACTCAACATTGGACTTTTCTACTCCCAAAGCCAGACCACACTCCCATAGCATGGTGCTCTGTAGAAGACAGGCAGTTTAAAAAAGACTTCAGAGGCCGGATGCAGTGGCTCATGCCCATAATCTCAGCACTTTGGGAGGTTGAAGCGGGTGAATCACCTGAGGTCGGGAGTTCCAGACCAGTCTGACCAACATGGCGAAACCCCGTCTCTACTAAAAGTGCAGCATTAGCCAGGCCTGGTGGTGCATGCCCGTAATCCCAGCTACTCGGGAGGCTGAGGCAGGAGAATCGCTTGAACCCGGGAGGTGGAGGTTGCAGTGAGCCGAGATCCCACCATTGCACTCCAGCCTGGGCAACAAAAGTGAAAAAAGAAAAAAGGAAAAAAAGAAAAAAAACACACATCAGAGACTGGGGAGGAGACTGGGGAGGATGCTAAATTAATGAATAGCTCCTTTGGATAATTTCCATAAAATCGGTTCTTCCCCTGATTTATCCAATCCAGTGTGCCATCCTTGACCCAAGCAGGCCATGCTAGGAGCCAGTGTTCCATTCCCATCACCCGCTGTGCTCCCCTCTGTGATAATACAGATCACATCACACATTACTCGCCCATCACAAGCTCCTAAGGGTGGAGGCTGGCTTTATCTATTTCTTATATCCAGTTTGATAAATGTTGCTGAATGAATAGAGAAATGGTTAAGACTTGGTTAACTATCTTGGTTCTTCCATTGACTACAACTGAATCCTTTCTGAATAGGCCTTAAATGCTACAAAACTGAGTTTATTTTCACGAAGTTTATGTGTGTGGGAATGGAGAAGATAGTAGAACTATTGATGTGATGCTGCCAAATCTCCACTCTTGGACCATTCTCTTCCCATTTTTGACTCTTTAGAAAGTACAGATAACACCAGGGATAGTTTTTAAAAGAAGGACAGAAATTAAATTCCAGTATTTCTCACTTCACTTGTCCACATCTTTCAAAAACCTTCTTGATCCTGCTCCTCCTGGAATGTGTCCAGCCCAGCTGAAGCAGTGGATTTAATGACAAAGACCATCACTGATGAGATAATCACACGACATAATAAGTTTAAAATCAATGAAACCTGAGGCCTGATGTTTTGCCATGATGTCAACTCTAACCAGAGTTCCAAAGACTGGACCTGTTTTCTGTTAATACGAATGACAAATCACAGAGACCTGGAAATACACACACACATCCTACCCTTTTGGTTCCAGGTAAAAGCACTGCATTATAAGTAAGGGAACCTGGATTTTCTTGCCATTCTAGGTGCCAAAAATCTTTGTGGAGTAACAAAGTTTTTCATATTGTCCCCATCTACAAAATGCAAATATTAGAGCTAGACACCCTATCCCCAATGCACTGTTTACGGAACATCTGCCAGCAATTTCTAGTCCTGATTTGTGATATCCTTGAGTTGACTCTACTGTTTGGAAAAGAATGGTAAAAATTTATCAGAAACAGAATTCCATTTTAATCTCGGGAAAAAGGAGCAGAATTTTAAAATCAAATAACAAACACAGAAAACTCCAAAGAAGGAATATGCTGTTCTATTGTCATGCCTATTGTCATAAATAGCCAAGGACAATGAAGCAGACAATGAGCCCCAAGCAAAGAAACAAGTAAGTTCCAAGCCATTTAAAGTATGCTTTTGTGGGCCCAGGTTTGAGAGGTACGGTCGTGACAGGCTTTTGTCTGCCCTGTGCCTCAGCTCACTCCTCACTCTGTTGCCCAGGCTGGAGTGCACTGGCACCATCTTGGCTCACTGCAATCTCCGCCTCCCCGGTTCAAGCGATTCTCCTGCCTCAGTCTCCTAAGTAGCTGGGATTATAGGTGCCCACCACCACGCCTGGCTAATTTTTGTTTTTTAGTAGACAGGGTTTCACCATGTTGGCCAGGCTAGTCTCGAACTCCTGACCTCAAGTGATCCACCTGCTCCAGCCTCCAAAAGTGCTAGTATTATAGGTGTGAGGCACCATGCCCAGCCCTCATTCATCCCTCTTGCCCAGCACCACGGCTCTTCCACTGAATTCAGGGAGCCAGGCCTCATGGACCATCACCCATGTGCTCCAAAACTCTTATAAAAAACTGTGTCTTAAGTACTAAATTATTGTAAAAAGATTAAAAAAAAAAATACAAGTGAGACTGAATAAAAAAATATTATGGTGTATTCACATAATAGAATACCACTCGGTAGGTAACAAGGAGGAGTGAAGTACTGATGCAAGCAATAACACAGATAAATCTCAAGCAACAGTGTGATAAGTAAAAGCTGGATACAAATGTATACATGTTGTGTGATTCTACCAACAAAGTTTAAACACGGCTGGGCGTGGTGGCTCACGCCTCTAATGCCAGCACTCTGGGAGACTGAGGCGGGCAGATCACTTGAGGTCGAGTTCGAGACCACCCTGGCCAACATGGCAAAACTCTGTCTCTACAAAAAATGTAAAAATTAGCTGGGTGTGGTGGCACACACCTGTAATCCCAGCTGTTCAGGAGGCTGAGGCAGGAGAACTACTCGAACCCAGGAGGTGGAGATTGAAGCGAGCCAAGATCGTAACACTGCCCTCCAGCCTGAGCGACAGAGTGAGTCTCTGAAAAAAAAAAAAAAAAAAGTTTAAACAGGCAAAAATAAACTCTGATGATGTGGCGGTGGGGGTACGGGTGGTAAGAGACGTAAAAAGGCCTGAAAGAAACTTTCTAGGGTGATAAAAGGGTGTCGGTTACATGAGTATATTTACTTGTCAAAACACATCAAACTGTATATTTTAGGCCTATTTTGCTGTATATACATTTTCAAGTTTTAAAGTTCACAAGCTTATTTATCTTTAACCTCCCCCCACCTCTTGACAAAAATCTAGGAAGTTTAGTGGTATAAGGGAAAAACACTGAATTCTGGCAAGGGAGGATCTGAAATGTAACTCTCTTCTCTCACCTTCTAGTTCTATTACCTTGAGCAAGTAAGTTAACATCTCCACTCCTCATTTTTCCCATCTGTCGAATGGGAAGAATCTATTAATGGTCATCTCCAACAAAATGCCCCAAAAATAAAATGCCAGCAATATAAAGGAAAATGCTTTGTAAATGACACAAGGTTATATAGAAAAGAGATGAAATGAATCACTATTTTCCAAATTGGGGTGGAGTGAGGGGAGGAAAATCTGCTAGAGTAACCCCACAGGGGTTATTTAAATTTATATGAGGTCAGGAGATCGAGACCATCCTGGCTAACACGGTGAAACCGCGTCTCTACTAAATATACAAAAATTAGCTGGGTGTGGTGGTGCATGCCTGTAATCTCAGCTACTTGGGAGGCTGAGGCAGAAGAATGGCTTGAACCTGGGAGGTGGAGATTGCAGTGAGCTGAGATTGTGCCACTGCACTCCAGCCTGGTGACAGAGAGAGACTTCCTCTCAAAAAAAACATTATGTGATGATTTCCTCTTTCTACCATTTTGAAATTCCCACAGCTGATCAGAGCCACTAAACCAAGACCTCACATTTGGCTTCCACTTTTCCTTAAACACACACACACCCTGCATAAGCTCTGACTCCTCTTATTTGCTCTGTCTGCTTTGCGAGGTGCTCAATCTGCATAAACCATGAAAATAAATCAACCAGACAATGAGGAAAAAGCAACAAACCGCAGCCAAGGCCAAGGTACAAACCCCACCCGGGGAAGAATAGGTCATTAGGTCCTGCTGTGAGTCACGGATGTCAACGTGCTTAAAGTGGATTTGGTCGCAGGAGGAAAGTCACCCATTTGTGGGCTCCTCTCTGTCTCATTCCCCTCCTTTCGTCTCCCCCCACCTTCAGCTGTTCTTTTTGGAGGGTGGTTTATGTGTTCTCTGCACCTCCCTCTTCCCCTGCTCTTGCTTCTCTCCTGCACTTTCTCTTTCTCTCTAGGCTGGGTTTAATTTGACACCTTGAGCTTTGGTAACGAGGTGGGGAGCAGAGCAGCCACAGTGGAATTCATTAGGCTCAACACTGCAGGGCCCGCTCTCTGTGCGTTAATGACATCGGAGGGTAGGGAAACGAGACAGCCACCACGCGAGATGAAATAAACATGAGGACTGTCAGCAGTGACAGCCTAAGCAAAGGGGACAAAATGAGCCAGGTAGAGACCCTTCCCCGTCCGCACAATGCAAACCGACAGCTTGCAATGCCCCCCCACCCCGCACAGCCTCCACCACCCCTCCCCAAAGCTGAAGGATGGGTAATGGAGAGGGGGGTGAGATCGAAATGTGGATGGGAAAGAAGAAAATAAAATACAATTAAATGATCATTGTTTTAACATACAAATTTCACTTATCAGTTTAATGTTGGTGGAAGCCGAATTCATCACCTTCCTTTGGAGACAGGAGGTACAAGGAGGCTGAGGTGGGAGTTGGCACGCCTGGGCTGGGCTATGCTTGAAGTGTTCTTTCCTTTCCCCTCACCTCTTAAGCTCTAGGCTGATTTCTTTTTTCTGAGCAACATCATTCCCCCCATTTTCAACCACCATCCCTCCCCGGTACTACAGGGAATGCTACAAGGAGGAAAAGAAGGGAGAAGGGAAGCAGAGGTGGTGGAGAAGAACTGAAATGCTACTTCCTGCACGCTTTTGTTTTCTTGGAGGTGGAGAGGAGGAGGAGGATGAAAATTCAAGCAGCATGTTCTAGACCGCAGAGCAGCATGAGCTATATCCACACTGCGCAAAGTCCTTAATGTGCACACCTAGAGGAGCACACGGAGGCCCGCTTCTCAGTTAACAGTTGTCAAGAGACAAAGACGGGTGGTCCAGCAGGGTTAACTGATAAGGAAAGTTCTAGGGACTATGATGGCTTTCTAGTATCCACATAAAGCAGACTGTAAACAGACTAAATCAGGGCTGCCTTCTCTTCCAATAGCAAATAGGTTATACCTGTAACCCCAGCACTTTGGGAGTCTGAGGCGGGCAGATCACTTGTCAGGAGTCCAAGACCAACCTGACCAACATGATCAAACCCTGTATCTACTAAAAATACAAAAACTAGTCAGGTGTGGTAGCAGGCACCTGTAATCCCAACTACTCAAGAGGCTGAGGCAGGAGAATCTATTGAATCCGGGAGGCGGAGCTTGCAGTGAGCCAAGATCACGCCACTGCACTCCAGCCTGGGCAACAGAGCGAGACTCCGTCTCAAAAAAAAAAAAAAAAAAAGAAAGTAGCAAAAGAATAGTCTCCCTTTACAGCAGAGGCCTAGGAGTCTAGTGGCTTCCCCATCTCTAAAAAGTCTTCAAATCTGACTCCATATGGCTGGCCACAATGTGAGGCCCAGGGATGGGATCTGTAGCACTACATTTGCCTTAATTTTGTCTGCAGATCTACATGGCCAGAGTTGAGAGTTGCTTCTATGCCCCTTTCCCAGAAACCTTCAACTCTTTCTCTCCCTTCCTCAGAGAGAGGAGTTTGGTGAGCAAAGTCCATACTTTAAAGCCAAATATCTTTGTTTTTTTTGGCCACGGACTTCTCAAGCAAGGTTTTCAAAGAACCCCCAAAGCTGGCAATGTTATTAGGAGAAGGGACAGGAAAGCCATTATATTTTTATTAACTAGCATTAAAGGGAATTCATAAGAGAAAGTATGTGAAGGCTGGATCAAGGTCAAAATTCAAACTTAGAACAGACCCAGCATGGTCATTTTGAGTTGCATGAGTTTAAGTCTGCCCTATCACACCCCTGGCAGGAGGTGGAATGCAATAAAAAGCTAACTTGAAAGTTTGTTACAGTCTGCTGTAAGGATGTGAAGGACAGGGGAGGCCAGGTGCAGCAGCCTGGGAGCTCCTTATGCTTGAATGTATGGGACACAATCTAGGAAGCCAAGTGGCAGTGACTCCAAGCCACAGGTAGGAACGACTAATACCAGAAAACAGCCAGTTTTGCATACTGGGGGGGGGAAAACTGATAGATTTAGGGCATTATCTTTTCAGGGGGTTGGGAGGATGGCAGTTTTGTCAAACAGGTTCTCGGTTTAAGGTCTAGAGACTCCCAACAAAAGTTTTCTCTACATTCAAAAATAGGTAACACTTTCCTTCCCTATATGGCATGAAAATAGATGAGTTAACGCTTCATATTAAGCACTATAATCCCTGAAGGAAAGCGATCCATTAATAAAAGTGCTTTAGATGTATTTTACATTTAAAAGACTAATTTTGTTTTAAGCTAGAAAATATGATTATAGAATACTTTGTTAAGGGAAGGAGACACACACAGCCCATTTGTTTTGGAAGGCAGCAGGTGAAGTGACTAAGAGCATGGCGGTGGGAGAGGACCGAACTAGATCGGTAGGCCAGTGTTCCCACATTCCAGTACATTCTAGCATGGACCCCCTGAAAATGATCAAGGTCCAGAATGAACACAAAGTAACCCCACAGAGGTGTGTCATCTTGGAATGAAAGAGGCAAACAGCCTAAGTCACATCAATGACACCAAAGGTATCACAGTTAAACAAAAAGCATGTTTCTCATATTACTCATTTGGACCCTCCCACAATTTTCTTTCTTTTGGCCCAGTTCTAATTGCAAGCCTGCCCCTGGGGCTAGAGGCCCCTGCTCTGTGCATGTTTTCATTACATTACACTGCCTTGCTCAATCTCCAAGATAATCTCTGCAGAAGCTGATTTCTCCTCTCATGTTTTCCCTCGTATCTGAAAAAGAAAGCCAAATGCCCTCCCACCGAGAGCAAGCAGCTGACAAATCAACAAGTCCAGCGTCATTCTAAGAGGCATTAAGTATAGCAGAAAGAGGCGGGTAGCTTAGAGTAAGATAAACAAGTTTGATCCCCTTCTCTACTATTTACAGGTTTTGGGACCCAGAGAAAATTATGTAGCTTCTCTGGGCCTCCGCATCCTTCTCTGTAAAACGGGGAGGATAACAGCAACCTCTCTGCTGCATGCAAGTAAAATATCCTAAGTGTGATTTCCCTACAACGGTGGCTGGCATGTGACTAACACTTTCGGTGGGAGCCAGCTAGCGAGGAGGTGGCCAAAGAACTTGCTGTGACACTTCTAAAGTTTCCCGGCCTTGAAGTATGTGAAAAATAAGTTACACAAGCCAAATGAGCTACACTTACTATAGGAATATCCTATAGCTTGATAACTTTAAAGTATAGTTTAAGTTTCCTTCCTCCACTGTTAATCGGAAGCACTGAAATTACACCCCTAATAAGCCCCTCTTTGCCTTTCTTTGGGCACACTCAAGTTCACCTCCTATCATCAGCCTCCCCAGGTCCCCGGGGATTTCACAACCCCAGTGCATAACACAAAAGCTGGGGTGCTTTGAGAAAATACAGATGCTCAGCACCAGCCCCCAGATGTTCTGATTTCATCATTCCAGGGTAGATCCCAGGCACTGATAATATTTTTTTAAAGTTCCCCAGGTGATTTTAATGTTCAGCCAGGGTTGAAAACCACTCTGTACCAAATATACTTGTTATTGAAAGGTTTATGCATAACATTAAAAAAAATTTTATGAGGATTTTTATTGCCGTAACAACTTGGCAGAAGGGTTAGGCCTGCTCACCTAAAAAGGAAAGCTCCTCAGGCTTCTTAAAAGATCATACCTGGGAGGGGCCCAGGGGGGTCAACTAAGTCACCAGGATTTCATGGAGGAGGCTGAGAGAAGGAAGTGACTTTCCCTGATAACAAAACAACTTCCCGGCAGGGCTGGATTCCTTCCTGGAAAGCCTGGAGTCGTTACCATGTTCCTCCTTTGGCTGTAGCGGTGGCTCTGGGGTCTGGACTGCTGTACTCTTCTCTCTGCTCTTCTTCCCTCTTTTCTTATCCTCCCTAGTGGTTCCTCCTCCAACGGCCCCTGTTCAACCTTCAGTGCTAACTGCTATCAGTTTGATGAGTTCTATTTGGTGCCTTGAGCTTTGAAAGGGAAGGTGCCATGAAAATCTTAATAAACAAATAAATTATTCATACTAGGCATTGGTCTATTCTCTACACCACTGGGTTTCAAAGATTTCTTAAAAGCACTCTTTCCCATAAACCCGAGCAAATAAAAGCCATGAAACAAAGGTGCAGGGGTTGAAGTTGGGGTGGGACCCCCGAGCCTGTGGGGCTGCCCCCCTTACTACCAGGAAGACTGTCCCTGGGACACCTCCATAGTCTTCCCAGGGCCATGTCCTGCAGAACGGACCGAATGCCACTGCACTAAAGGTATGAGTGCACAGTGTGTGTTTGTGGTGGGCAGTCCTAAAGGATATAACTGCATTCCACCACACATCCTGACCCCTAAAAAGGATTTGCTGTAAAACAAACACGCCTCTGTGAAAAACTGCATGTACTGAAATTGGGTGGTGAGAAAAATAAAGAGACATGGCAGTGGTTGGACCTGTTTAATCTACTCAATCCTGTAATGGATTTAAGAGCACATAACTATCAAAAAAAAAAAAAAAAAATCTCTCTCCTCTCAATGAGCAGGGTCG
Organism: Piliocolobus tephrosceles; assembly: GCF_002776525.5. Classification (NCBI taxonomy): domain Eukaryota; kingdom Metazoa; phylum Chordata; class Mammalia; order Primates; family Cercopithecidae; genus Piliocolobus; species Piliocolobus tephrosceles. Next base: position 21,596,687 of record NC_045434.1, on the reverse strand, counting down.
TATCTCTAACAAATGTGCACAGGTATGTGTGACTTTCTACCTGTTACCTCTGCTGAAGACTTAGTGTCCCCAAGTCTTTTTTCCATTCAGAAACAAGGAATAAGGGAGGGCAATTAGAAGTAAGAGGTCAATTTGACCACATCTCCCCCTCGGAAGCATCCACAGGTCTTTGGCAGCCAGGACAGTGGTTGCCTCTTCTAGGTAGTCAGCCTACAAGGGAAGCTCTGAAAAACACCGTCTGGTTGATTCCATAATGTATGTGGCTGTCAATGACAAGCTTTCCTACTGTTGATCAAACTAGTTACGCAGTAACCACTACTGATTCAGTACCTACATTTGCCAAAAACATCAGATTGATTATTTTAAATGGTTTTCATAACTTAGATGAGGGGAGGATTAAAATGGGATTTTTTGCTTGTTTCTTTGTTCCTTTAGCCAGCATGCTGCTCCTGAATCAATTTCCCCTTCATTCTTCTGCTCCAAAGAAACTCTGGCTTGCTGAGAAGACTAGGTCTGGATATCCAAAATGCCATCAAGAAAAGGAGGCACAGAGAGAAAAATAAAATCCCTTCAGATTCACATCTTGTGTTACGCATAAAAGCACTTTTGTTTGGCCCTTATAATTTTTCCCCAGGGCAGTTGCCATAATCCCCACTTACAGATGAGATAACTGAGACTGAAAGATGAGGTGACTTGCCCGCAGTCACGCAGCCTGGGTCTCATGGGGCTTGGATCCAAGTCTTCCACTTCTCAATGCAGTTCTTTACCTATCGCACAAGTCCTGCCTCAAAATTCAAAGTGCCCATTGTTAACCTTGACTGAAGAAAGTAAAAGAATCACTGAACAACTTTAATTCACGACAATCATATCACCTTAGTGTTGTCATTTCTCCCCAGTATAATCTCATGACCATTTCCAGTTTCCCTGGGGACAAATCTGCACATTAATCGGGAATGAGTTATATATCTGTGTGTACATGTTGGCAAGAATAATGGGCCCTAAACTATTTTCAAAGGTCTCCTTACTTTGTCCTCAATATTTCCATCCCAAGTCCTCCTGCCATGGTTTTTCTCCCACCTCTCTTGTTCCAAGTTCTTTTTGATCACCCCCCACTATACTCTTTAGCCCAAGCCCCCCTTCTCCTCTGCCTTAAAATCAAAACAGCCATGGAGTTTGTTCAGATTCCCTATTCATCAAGGAAATGAATTCCATATGCATAATTCATTTCTTTTGTGAACTTTTTTCCCCTTCAGGGAGTTAATGCTCCCTAGTGCATTGGGAACAGAGACAGTGACAGAAGGACCAGAGAGCAAGGGGGCAAAAATGCTTTTCCCCATGTAAATGGGACAGATAGGGGCCAAAAGCTCTGGCCTTTGCTGGCGGACACCTTGAGCTCCACAATTCTATCTCACCAAAAGAAGGGGGGGCATCCTGTACTGGTTATTAGGGCACAATAGGCTTCATCCTTAAGGGTGAGAAGCCCAGGGAGCCCAGAAGCCTTTTGAGGCTGGAGGCCTTATTTCCAAACCCAGTGGATGACTCATGGGTAGAAAGAAATCGATAGAGTCTTCCCACTCCTTTATGTCTCTGCTCATATTAAAAACCCAAAACTGAACAAAGAGATATACACCGTGCCCAATGCACCATGTTTAACAGCTGTTGCATTTGGAGAAAAAGCAGTCCCTAGTCCAAAGTCAGATTTGAAAAACGGCTTTATTAAGAGAAAGATTTACTGTATATGAACTCCAAGACTAGAAACTGGAGGAGGAGCAGCTGAGAGAGACAGATCTGCCAGACGGAGAGCCCAACTGATTCCACTGGCTGATGTTACCTCTTGGCAAGATACACTGACCCACACAACATCCTGGACGTTGAAGCCTTTGGTTATTAACTCTTTAATAACAGTCTGGAGTCCCCAAAGTTCAGAACTGATTTAATAAATGGCACAAAACACATTAAGGCCAAGATATACCTTTTATCCTGAAACAGTCTATTTCAGGAAATTCATGTTACTTGGCATCTTATTTAAATATTTTTTAATCCATCCTTCTTTTCTGTTTTTAACTTTCAACTTTATCTCCATTTAGGAAAAAAAAAAAAAAAAAAAAAAAGCTGATAAACATTTTAGATTTAGGAATTGTTTTGCCTGATTTGCCCAAGACCACCTCTTAGCTCAGGGTCTGCATTTTGTAAATGAACGGTGGCAGCCTCTCTTAGAGGAACTGTCTAGGGTCTTAAGATGAGCAGAATTTGGTACACACCTCCTAATATAGACTGCTCCAAAGATGCTGTTTAATACGTAATAATAAAGTTTCATTTGCTGTTTACTTTTCTCTGTACGGTTGGATATAGACTAGATAGGTAATGTACTAGTAGGAAACAAAAGGGGATCCGCCAATAAATTCCAAGAAACAGAAATTTTACTGTGATTCCTATAGAATTAACTTGCAAAGACAAGTAAAATCCCCCAAGGCTTTCATCCAATGTATGAAATGAAAACCAGAAAGCAGCTGGCCAGTCTTTTTTAACCATCCATTAGAAGCATGATGCCAAAAGTAAGCACTCCAAGTAGAAACTAGGGATGTCGTCAACATTGAGGAGATTGGAGAAAGGGCTTGGCTGCTGGCCTTAGAGAGCTTATAGTCTATTTACAAAAGAAAGAATTGAGAAGGGAATGCCAAAGTTAAAGTTAAACTGGACCCAAAGAATATATAAGCAATAAATATGTAAGTGAGTCAAGCTGCTCCCAACGGTTATCAGTGATTCCCAGCTATATCCGACATAAGAGTCTTCAGATCACAATGATTTTGTGCAAGGTCTTTGGAGTGGGGTAGACATGGGTTTAAATCCCAACCACGCCACTTACTGGTTACATAATTTTGGAAAGAATTTAGCCTCTCAAACTTCATCTGTAAAATATATGTGATAATTTTGCTTCTTCATGAGCTATTTGTAAGAATCTAATTAGATTAAAACATATACAATAACTCAGTAGTATGCCCAGCATGTCATAAGTATCCAAAAGGCTGTTACGTAAAAAATAAAAAAATAAAGCCAAGGTATTAGCTCATGTACCACTGGAAACAAACAGTGCTACAGACTGACATGGGAACAGATAACTTGCTTTGGCACATGGTGGGAGGTCACATTCTGGAACTTAAAAATGTTGCCCTATCTGCAGTATGCCACATATCTGGTTCTTGTGTGGACTCGCTAGAAAGTGAGCCAAAGAGAATTAAGAAAACCAATCCCTTCACCAAAAACCAAGTTTTCCCATCTTCTTCTAGAATATATACCCCGAACCTTGCCCTTTCTTTTTACCAGGTGGAGCCTCCATTCTATCTTCCACCACGACACCACGTCAGCATTGCTCTCTTTCCTATACTAAATCTGGACAGTAAATGGCATCACCCTGTCACGGGGGTACGGAGAGTGTCTGCAACGCCCCATTTAACTGCTCTGTGCTCCTATCTTCGGGCTTCATTAGCATATTTCAGCAGGGCCTTGATGGATGAAGATGGATGGGGCAACATCATCCTTGGTGAAATCACTGTTTCATCAAGGTTAAACCAGCCTCAAGCTTCGCCACCTCCCTTTGTTTGGCTAGGTTTCTAATAACAAAATTAACGGCAGAATTAATGCCCAGGAGGCTCCCAGTGAAATATACTGATGCCCTCAGAATGAAGCTTTATCCTGGACCTCCCAGTTTATAATCCATCAATCAGTTGCTTCTATACTTTATCTTAAAATAAAACATCACCTCCATCACAGCAGACGCCGGCTTCTCTATCCTTTCATCTGAAACAACTGGGCTGGGTAAAAGAATAAAAGGTGGCTCGTTACCTTAGAATGATCATAGTGACACCAGTCCAAGTAGACAGCAGAGACTAACATATGTCCAGTTTCCAGAACTAGACTGTGAGCTCCTTGAAGGCAGATAGTTTTTGTTCTATTTCCTTTTAATATCTCATTTTCTATTTTTCTGTGAGGCAAAAGGAGCACATGTTCACTAAGTCCTGGCTGATATTAAAGGAACTGTATTCACCATGAGAAAAAAACACCTAATCAAATAAACAAATTTATACTGAACACTTACCATCTACCAAAGATTTCACGGGGCCAGGTTACAGTACTAGGTCCTAGGCCTCAGGACCTTAGGAACTACCCCGACAAGTTTCAACATGATTCCTGAAGGATATGGTCTCCTAATCAACCACTGAGACATACTTGGATGCTTCTCCATATGAAAATGGAGAGATGCCCTGAATGTCCTGGTCTGAGACCAAAAGGAGAAATCATGTTGGTGAGAGTGGTCAAATATCTGGGGTCACACCTAGGTTCTATTTTTTGTTCCATTTCCTATTAATAGTCACATCCCCTTGGCAAGACACTTCTACTTGCTGGGACTCAGTCTCTACCAAATAGAGTAAGCCTGCACTTGGTTCTGCCAGTTCTGAAACAGGGTCACAACAAACTCTGCAGGTGTACCTTCTTAGAGCTGGTGCTGGAAATGTGAAAATGCACAGAGTCCCCTGCAAAATAGGCTCGATGGAAATAAACAGTACTACAGATGGGGCTTATCCTATGAAAACAGAACACTGCTAACCTGGACAATCACAGAATTCATTTTAACAAAATGATGGGAGAAAGAAAAAACAAAACACAACAAAAGAGCCACCAAAAAGCCGTGCATATCATATAATTAATCAAGACACTTTACCTCACTGAACCTCAACTTTCCAGGGGTACTACTGAGGATGAAAAGCTTAAAATTTATCAAGTGTTCTAACTTCCTTAAAGGAAGGGTGTCAGCTGAATACCAAAAGTCACCCTGAGCATGCACAACCCAACCCAATTTGTGGTATCTGGCATGGGAAGGATGCAAATCCAGACGTTCACGCCATTTGGAGGGAGTCGATACAATAAAATCCTTTCTCGCAGTGTTCTCTGACTTAGAATAAAATCTGGAATTCTTAAAATTCAAAAGAAGAGTAAGTACTGGAAAAAAGACACGTTAGCCTTGAAGTTATCCCTCAGGCCTGCTACCCTTGTGTCTTCTTCATTAAGTGCCTCTACAGTAAATAGCTGAGGGAAGGCAACTGAGTCAGGCTAGACCTGAAGCTACATCATAAGCTGCCTTTGGTGGCAACCAAGGCCTCTGCCCAGAGTCACAAAGAGGAAACCCCATGGAACTAGGGCAAAGGAAGACGAGTCATTTCAGCCCTAGCCAATGGGGAGGGCAGCTAAGAAAGCATGTCGAGGCAGGAAAAGGGCCCGGTTGCTTTACTGGTCCAGATTAAGTCATCGGATGGCCTCCAGGTCTGAGCTAGTTTCCTAGGTACCATAGTGGGAATTGGTGGGCCCCTAATGACAGAGAGATGAATGAATGGACCCCACTCCACTCCCATTTCTCTTCTCTCTCCTTCCTCTCTGCCCCCAGTGGCCAAGGACAACACTAAAATCAGTATCACAAGTCTGCTGTGGCACATGGCCATGGAATGTGACCGTCAGAGGCAGCTCAGAGAGGACACAACTGGAAGAACAGGTGGTGTGGAATTTTAGAACCACTGCCTTAAGCATTCTGCTCAAAGTCCCAGAACGGGTGCTGATGGGAGCTTTTCGAGAGATGGTCCCTCCCTGCACAGAGCATAAGAAATGGGTGAGGATGACAGTATCCTGGAGAAGCTGTAACTTTGACAGCTGGAAAGGTCTTAAGCAACCAAGTCCTCCTCTGACAGAGAGGTCAAGCTATTAACATCTGTTTGCCCAGAATACTGTGCCTGTGTTTGCTTTAAGACACAAGGAACTGACTGGGTGCAGTGGCTCATGCCTCTAATCCTAGCACTTTGGGAGGCCGAGGCAGGTGGATTGCCCGAGCTCAAGGGTTGGAGACCAGCCTGGGCAACATGGTGAAACCCCGTCTCTACTAAAATACAAAAAAATCAGCCGGGCATGGTGGCGGGCGTCTGTAATCCCAGTTACTCAGGAGGCTGAGGCATGAGAATTGCTTGACCCCGGGAGGCAGAGATTGCAGTGAGCTGAGATCGTGCCACTGCACTCCAGCCTGGGCGACAGAGCAAAACTCCATCTCAAAAAAACACAGCAAAAAATAAGGAACCACTGAAAATAACTATAAACTGTCCTTTGTGCTAGTGTCATCACATCATTTCCCCGTAGGTAGGTTGCACAAGGAGCAATCTGATGAGTGGAGCACTTAAACAGTAGTCCAGATGAGTAATTCCAAACCCCTGACCTACTTTGTTCTGAGAAATAGGTCAATGTTATCATCATTCTAGCTGGGGAAACTGAGGAATAAGAGCTCTTAGCAGGACCTGGATGAGAAGCCAGTTTAGAACCCAAGGCCTTCCCCATTTGGATTCCTTAGCTACTCTATATACTAGAGGACATACAAATGTAAACAGAGAAGAAAAGATGCAAGGGCCCTCTTCCAACCCTACAGACCCACCTAGCACATCCAGGCCTCCAGGAGCCAGGCTGTGATCTGTTTGGGGAATATTCACTGATGTCACAATTCTGAAGTCTAAAATTCAGGTCTTGTCGATACCTGGAACCCTCGGACTCCTTGGTGGCTTTCTACCTACTCCAGCCCCTCTGGCTTTGGCAGAGGCTTCATCTATACCATCAGGCCACAGGATTTTTTTTTTTTTTTTTAAATATAGAACACAGCTGGGTATGGTGCCTTACACCTGTAATCCCAACATTTTGAGAGGCTAAGGTAGGAGGATCACTTGAGCTCAAGAATTTGCGACCAGCCTAGGCAACATAGTAAGACCCCATCTCTACAAAAAAAAAAAATAGAAAAAATTAGCTGGGCATGGTGGTGCATGCCTATAGTCCCAGCTAATAGGGAGGCTGAGGTGGGAAGACCGCTTAAGCCCAGGAAGTCAAGACTGCAGAGAGCCATGGTCATGCCACTGCACTCCAGCCTGAGTGACAGAGCAAGACCCTGTCTCAATAAACAAACAAACAAACAAACAAACAAACAAACAAATAAAGGAACACTTCACCACTTTGCATGTCATCCTTGCCTAGATGCCATGCCAATCTTCTCTGTATCATTGCAACTTTAGTATATGTGCTGCCAAAATGAGCACAGGCCACAGGATTTGGATCTCATCTTGGAACTAATGGTCTCTAGGGTTCCAAACAAATCATCCCACTGCCCTGTACTACTGTCTCATCATCCTAAAGATGGGAGCAAACCATCCTAACTGATTCCATATGGATTAAGAAACCACTAAAATCAATCAATACCATCCAGACACCCAGCATCAAAAGGAGAGAGAGATCTCTCATCTTTTCCAACCTAAACAGAGGGAAATAAAGGCTCTTCATTTAGGAGGCTAAGACGGAGGACAAAAACCAAGACATTGAAGTTTGGAATAAACAGGGTAGCTACAATACTCACCTTCTTTTCCCAACTTCCTACTCTTTAATCATGGAGAGGAGGTGAACAGCAATAATTACTTTACACTTGCTGCATGCCAAATGGAACTAGCGCCTCTTTTAACCTTCCAGCCCACTCTGTAAAGCAGATATTGCTATCCCTTACAGACAAGAGCAGTAAGGTTCAGATGAACAAGCAGCTTGCATAAAGCCACACTGCTGGTAGGCAGAAGAGATAAGGATTGAACTAAGGCCTTCTGATGCCAAGCCTGTACTCTGGCTACTATTCAACTCCTGTAGAGAAAAAACGGGCAAGCAGTACCTACTCATCCCAGGAGGGGTAGGGGGAATCTGTACACTCCCTTTTTCTTGCTGCCAAATAATATCTTCCTTAAGCATTCCGTTCCAAATGCTTCCAATGTTCCATGCGCACAACTGCCAAGCGCAGTAGAGGCCGGCACTCTGACTCTGGGGGCCTCTGCCAAGCAAGCCCCTTTTAGAATCTGTAGTGAGCAGGTGACCTCATTGAAGAGTGTCATGTGTGAGGGTGACGGTCAGAGCTGGGAGAAAGGGCAAACCAGCAGGGATCCCCTGCCTTTATCGCTCCTGAATGCTTTGTTCCCCCGGCCTCAAAGAACAATCAGTAGTCACGCTCTGCTCCACTTGTCGGTTTCACCCATAGTGCGAGTGTGTGTGAGTGTATGTGTGTGTCTTTATCAGAAATCTGGCAGCTTTATATTCACGCATGCAGAGTAAAGGCTTGGGCTCAGCAGAGGCAGCACCCAGAGGGGTCTAGCACTTTTCAAAGATTCCTCTTCCGGCTTACGAGTCAACATGCCAGTGCACAATATCTTCAAAGGGGAAACTGAGGAATGCTATGTAAGAATCCCTGCTCAGCCCTAGGCAGCTTGGAAACGAATCACTTTAAAACATACACTTGTGTATTTTTCCACCCTGGTTCATAATGTTTTCCTACCTCTCACTATGGCTAGGGCGGAGAGCAACCCATAGAAGCCATCTGTATTTTCCAGCAGACCAAACAGGAAGAGGCGCAGAAATCTGCGCAAGTGACCACGCTGCCGCTGTTGCTAGGCAGCACGATTATGTCCATTCTCCGCTGCTTGGCAACCAGCCTTTCCCATCACATATACACACAGTCACAGCAGCAATATGAGTGCCCTTAACTGTTGCCTTACAGCTTTCAAAGAAAAGGGCTGAATTTCAAAGGAACTTACAAACAGTAATAGACCCCCTCAATATTCCACTCATAGTGAGATGGCCCCCAGAGCACGATGGCCCTATTTAATCAGAAATTATCCTTTTGGTGATACTTGAGTTTGCACCTGATGGTTGCACAAATCTTCTCGTGAATGCAGTGACAGGCCAAAGAGATGAGTAAAGAGCTTGAGTCAGCAAGCTTGAACTTTTGGAGAAGAAAGCCTGTTCTGTCTGCCCCCATACCTCTGAAGAATCCACTGGTGAAATAATCTGCTCCCCAGGATCTGCCATCTAGGGAACTACGACAAAATAAGGGCCAAATACCTTAAACGGTGACGTTCCTTTCTGTGGTTCCCAACCAAATGTCAGTGGAACTTGGTCCTACAGTCATCCTAACCTCATTGGTCACAATCTGTCACTCCTCAGCAGCAGGGCCAAAGTTATCAACTTATCGTGCAAATCAAATAGCTGCCTACTGAATAATAGGACTCCCTCACCCTACCTCCTGCCTTTGGTCGATAAAAAACAGATGCCCAAAATCCCACAGGAAGTTAGCATCCCAGTAGGCAGTTGAACTCAGGGGCTCCTGGTTTATAATCAACGGCCTCAGTCACCGTCCAACCAGCCCCACTGCTTTCACGCGAGACCCACATAAGAATCATGTTAATCCATTTTTTCTTTCAGTTTTACTTTGGTCCAACTTTTTAATATGTTAACTTTTCAAATGACCCCTTTAGGTGGCACTATATAGAGTTCGGCTCTGCCTATCAGGGAAAGCAGTCCGTTAATACTAGCAAGGGCATATGCATTTTCTTCTAAATCTCTCTGTAGGATTTTAGAAAAGTCTCCAAGCATCGTTCCGATTATAGTCTGAATTCAGTGAGATCATCCCAAGTGATAACCTCATTGGTATTTCATTTTCTTCTCAGCCCCAGCTGGAGAACTTTTCCCCTCATTAAAATTAACGAGGTCAGTTTCCCAAGCTCAAGATACTGAGCACTCCTGTTGGTGGAGTTTTGTTTCTTAAATTGAGCCACATTTCTATAAGTGTAAAGTTATACTAAGCGTCATTTACTTTATTGCTGTGTAATAAGAAACCAAAATGGAAGTCCTAAGCTATCCTCCTACCATATCCTACACTTCAGTGGCCACATGCAGACACACACAAACCACACGTCCCCAACTCAGCCCATGGTTTCTCCCCATTCTGGTCGTGAAAGAAACCCCACCACAGTTTAGAATCAGTAGCTTGGTGGAAAACATAAAAACACTCGGGCCTTCTAAGTGGCTAAGGGCTCCAGTGTTACAGCCAATTTGAGAAGAAAGTTGCAGTCTCCCTGGGCATTTGTCAAAGCCATGAGGAGAAGACGAGAAAATTTCTATCTCCTTCTCAAGCTCTTCTCTGCAGGCAGCAACAAGGTGACTAGATATCCAAAGTTCAGTGTGACCTTAGTACTCATAAAACTCCCCAACCAAAAATCAAGAGGAAGTACCATGTCAGCAAGTAGAAACTGTGCTTCACATTCCAACTCTGGTGAAAAGGGAAAAAGAGAAAAGGATAAAAATAAAAAGCCAATTTCATAAATGAGGTGGAAAGGCACTCTACAAGGCAACTAAAAACATACACTTCCCACATGGAACAAACAAGCTGGGCTCATGCACCTTGTTCCAAGCTGAAATAAGATGCTTTCAAGATGGTCATGTAGAAATGAAAACAGCCTTTTCAGACTCACTCTTTCGGTCATCCTTTCAACATCCTTCTCCTTGGTTAACCCAAGAAACTGTGTTCCTCCCCCCTTCCATCTCTGTAGACCTGAGTTTCAATATAAATAAAATCTAACTGTAACTGAGATCAAAAGGAGAAAAAAAAAAGAGAGAGAGAGAGAGAGAGAAAGATGCTGGGGGCTAGAACTAAAGCCTGGGAGGGGGTGCCCACTGACTCGAGGCCACCAGATTTGTCAAGGCCCATTTACCCAGACCAGGCAGGGACTGGGGAGCTTGCAACGCCCATTGTTGGCTGATCAAAGTTCAATCAGAAAGTAAAGGAGGAACCCAGCCAGCCTCATGTGATCCAGCACAGGAAGCCAAGTCTAAAGAAAATGAGCTGTGCTTGTGAATAAGGTACACCAAGACATCTTTACTGAGCTTGCCACACAGAGAGAGAGAGAACAAGCCAGAGAGAAGGGAGTCTATTCGAAGCTGCATCCTAACGAACCTTAATAAGTTAATGCAGAAATCCTCCCAGAGAGTCTGGCTATAGGAGACTCCGGTCTCTATGGAATCAAAATCTGTTATGTTACAATATAATAGATGTAAATTAAAACAGAAAATCTATCATGCCTCTAATGTACCCTGATAGCTGAGTGTGTGGATCCGTCCGAGGAGAGGCACAGGAGGAAGGGTGATATATGGCGAGGCTGGATGGAGGGTGAAAAGCGTGGCGAGACGAGCGGGAGAATGGCGCAGCCCGCGCGCGCCTCAGACCCAAGGGCAAGAGACGAATAAATGTTGATTAGTGTTGATTTTGTCCGACAAACGCCTGTCGAGTGACAGTTGGGCTAAGCTGCACTGAAAGAGAACCATTAATCTTGGTCTGGTTTAAGTAGAGTATATTAATTTGTGTCATTTTTACTAAGTCGCACTGAGAAAGGCCTCTTACTGCTTTGCATTTGACTGCTTTGGTGGTTTAGCCTGGTTCCCCTCCCTCCTCCCTCATCCCCCACTTTTTAAAACAGATACCATGGTGGCAGCGGTGGCAGCAGCAAATTCAAATGACACAGCAGGGGAGCAGGGGACTGAGAGCTCCTCTCTTGGATTAAGAAAATAAACTCCCAGGGTGTTGGCATAGCAACAGCATTTCAGATGAACTGCTATATATTCAGTGATTAATAAATTAACATTTTTTACAGTTGTTCCTCCTTTTCTCCCCACCCCCACCCTCACAATAAACCCCTTCCCCCACAGACACACTTCAACCTTCTCGAAGCTGTATCGCTTGCCTCTTAACAGAATAAGGAAAGAAGTCGCAGAATATTCACAGCCTTAGAGTTAATTCCTGCCCACAGTTGCCATCTCTACAGGCTGGCGACATGGCCCCTTGTCACCAATGAGGCTAAGAATAGGCTCCAAGATCAATGGGCAGGTCTACATAGAACCACGTGCACGTGGTTGGTGGAACCTGGCACTCTCCAAGATTCTGATAGCAGCAGGCCCCACCCTCAAAATTTGGGGTCTTTCCAGGTCCTCATAGGCTAGGAAACAACTGAGAGTTACCGTTTCTCCCAAAGAATTTATTTCCCTACAACAAAAACCCCAAACCATGACCGAGAGAGTCCTGACCTTGCCCAATTATGCTGGCTAAAAAGAAAGTTTGTGTCTATCAGAGGGTGTTGGTGTATTAATAGGAAGCCGACACTTCCTTTCTGAGCTTACAATCCTCCACCAGACAGTTCAACTAATTTGGGCAATTCATATTCCAGAAATGAAACGCAATGAGCATTGTGGGAGGAACGAATGAAGAAATTGATTTTAAACACTGCCATAGTAGTCAGGTCCAGTCAGTTTCAACAGTACCCCAAGCTCAAAAAGCACTCTCTTTTCAAAGCTTTCATGAAATAATACATGCTTTAGGAGATAAGGACCAGGGAAGTAATAAGTTTTGCTTTCCATAGCTCTTACCTGTATCAGTGTTTTATTGTAACCATCCTCTTAGTCCTAGGAAAGTGTCAGCTGGTGTGGGGCCAGGCAGGACACTGCAGAAGGTCAATGGCACTAATCTCGACCTTCAAAACTCACCCGGCCATATCCCTCAAGAAGCCTCTGGCCAAGTCTCCCAGAAACCTCATGCTTATAGGCTTCCGGACAGGGAATATTCAGTGAGCAATGCCGGAGCTACCTCCAAACAAGAAGAAGGAAAAGCCTTACTCTGTGCAGGTGCAGAAGACAAAGCTGGCACTAAAAACTGACCGTTACGGGTGGTGGGGAGCTGGCTCACAGGGAAGAAACTGCTCATCCACGGCTGTGCCACAGCAGAGCTGGGAGCTCCTTCCTCAATTGAATGGAAGATTAAATTACAAAACCTGTTAGGTAGCTCGAGGCCACTGCTGGAGAGCGAAGAAAATAAATAATAACAATAATAACAAATATACTATGAGGCTTAACATGCACCAGGCACTATTTTAATTGCTTTTTGTGTATTAACTCCAAGGCAGATACCTATGAAGTAGATACTGCTATTATCCTTCCTATTACATAGATTAGGAAACTGAAGCAAAGAAAGGTTAAATAATGTGTCCAAAACAACTAGGAACTGGGATTCAAACCCTGGCAGTCAGAGTGTAGAGCCCATGCTCTTAACCACTACATTATACTTTTCCATTTATAATACATGAAATCTGCAGGGAAAGGCTAGGTAATTCAGTATTCATGATGACATACACCATTCAAATTCTACCAGATCCAAGAAACAGTCCATACTGAGACCCCAAATAATAACAAAATAGACTTGGCAGTGAAAACACTAGTAATAGAAAATGATGCAACTATTAATAGTCTAAAGAGAGAGAGAGGCCGGGTGCTGTGGCTCATGCCTGTAATCTCAGTACTTTGGGAGGCCGAGGTGGGCAGATCACCTGAGGTCAGGAGTTTGAGACCAGCCTGGCCAACATGGCGAAACCCTATCTCTACTAAAAATACAAATATTAGCCGGGCATGGTGATGCACACCTGTAATTCCAGCTACTCAGGAGGCTGAGGCAGGAGAATTGCTTGAACCCAGGAGGCAGAGACTGCAGTGAGCCAAGATCATGCCACTGTACTCCAGCTTGGGTGACAGAACAAGAGCCCATATCAAAAAAAAAAAAAAAAGAGAGAGAGAGAGAGGTGGGAGAGATGGTTGCGAAGAAAATAAGTCAGTAACACCATCCATTCGAGGATATTCTACATTGAGGATGTCATAGTGGACTTACCAGGCAAACTGGTTTTGAGTCCCACCTATGCCATTGAGTAACTGTATGACCTGAAGCAAACTGATATCCATTCTAGGTTTTCTTGTCTATAAAACAAGATTGGGGATTTCTGAAGTCTCTTCTAGGTCTTAACTCTGTATGAACCCTAGGGTCTAGGCACCATAAAATCCATTTCCCACCTTTTAGATGACTTCCAAAGTCACCTAAATTATATCCTTTTGAGCCTCCATGTTTACTGCTCAACCACCATCAAAGTTGTGGAGAGCACCAATGAGTTCGCGGTTATAATATCCTCTAGACCATAAATACCACATGCCCAATGTGTCCGTACCACTGCTTCTTCCTAGTCTATTAATCATTATAAAAGCCTAGTTATAAGCGTGCTGGGGAGGTTGATATAAAGCCACCAATTGAGAAAAAGACCCAAACACATAGTTTGCACAGTGTTGAATCCATAGTGGGCATTCTGCATGTTCTACACTAACAGTACATCTATAATTCCTGAAATCATTCATGGACTATGAAACTATATACTCAAGGTCACTGATGTTGGCTTTTCATCCTACTCCTGTGTCCAGCAGGAGAAAGGCTGTGCTGTGACCCTAAGGACAGGTGCGCCAGCTCTTGCTTCTCTAAACTCAGAGCCCGACTTCCTCCTCACCCTCCCCTGAAATCAAAATATCTGTAACTTTAATTCCTTGGGAAAATGGGCAGCACGACAAGAAGAAACTGAATAATAAAGATGAAGGGGGCGAGGGTAGCACGGGCACTAAATGATACTTCTTTGCTTTGTAACTTCAACTCCAGTGCAGCCATGTCAGTGAGGTGCTGTGAGGGCTATTAACGCCTAGGCTGTGGCAAGGTCCTGTGGTTTCAGGGCAGAAGGGTATTAGGTCAGCCACAAGTAATCATGGTGATAACAATAACAATATTAGTATTTGTCCAGAGACAGGGTGGTGTGAAGGGAATCACATTAAATTCAAGAGGACTCAGATAAAATGATGCTAAGGGTCAGACTAAATCTAACAACAGCCTGTGATTTGTGGCTTATGCCACTGCTCTAATTTGCCTCTCTACGGCTGATGGCCCATGAAGGTGAGGGGTGTTATTGAGTGCTGCCCAGGCTCTGCTTGTGGAACAAGCAAGTCACAACGCTGCTTGCCCAGTTTCTGACTCTGCTACAGCCAACCTGCTCTTCTAAAATCATGTTTCTTATATGAAAATAGTCAAATATGGCCCAAATCTGTTCCAATTCCTTAATTTGTATTAGTTTCCTTCATGTGCTACGAGAGCTGATTTACCTTACTGATTTCATATGCACATTAATTGCTGTACTCTTGTTTGTTTAAAGTGTATCTGGATGCATCTGCCTACAAAAATAATATGTCTTGTTTATTTATTATCTATTGTAGATTGTAAACAGTAATGGCAGGGACTGTCTTTTTTCCATCACACTTGTAAATATGCCCGGAGGCTAAGCAGAAATGAGCTTCTCCAATAACTAAAATAAATAATGAATTAAGTAAGTGGACTTGTCACTCTCCATGTGGATTATTTATGCTTTGTACCTTATACCTCAGTAAAAGGGTCAATGCAGAGTGAGAGTTTTTACTTTCCTCTTTTACTTAACTTTTTGCCCCTCCTCAGCTCCCATGCTTTTATTACTTAAATCTGAGAGCCACGTTTTCTGACTTCTCTGTGTTGCTTACATCCAAAGAAATTTGTTTGTTCAGAAAGCACTGTGAACACTGTAGAAAAAAAAACAAAGAAAAAAAAATCCCCCCTCACTAGGTTTATGAAACTATTTGTTTTGTTTTAACCAGAACTTTCATCTAGCATCTGGCTTTTAAAAGGTATCTTAAACTGCAAAGCCAAACGAAAACAAAAACAACACAGTAATCAGTGAGAAAATAATTATGCACATTAACCTGCAAGAAAAAGAAGGAGCAATTCTGTGTATCAGTAAGGTTAATATATTACTCCTTCTCCCATTCTCCCACTCCACACTCTCAACTTCTGCCAGGTCTCTAGGACTTCCTGATCCACTCTGCCAGTGACATCACGCTACCTGGAAAGCTGCTGGAGCTGATGAGGCTAGCTTTACAGTAAGGTGAGTCTTGCTGACTCTCAGGCTTGTGTGTGATGATGCTAAATGCTCGTCATCCTTACTTTACTATGAACTGTGAAGGGAATGATTAAGCACATTATCAAGGCAAAGATCCAAAGATTGCACAAGACAGTCATTGCCAAGTACCTGGTAGCAGCAATGCAACTCAGAGGAAAGAGTATGGGCTTTGAAATCAGAGACCTGAATTTAGTCACTCAGTCACAGAAGGTTCTATTTTATTGAATCTCTCTAGGGCTCATTTTCCACATCTGTCAAGTGGGACTAATAATCCCTTTCAGGGTTATACTATATACTTTATACAGATTTTCTCATCTTATCTGTTTGGTAGGAACCTAGTGCATGTTAGCTTTCTCTTTTACCAAGTATTTGGGTAACAGAAGAATGATACCGCATGTAATATTACAGATTGATAGATGTACTGAGAGCAAATCATGAACTGCTATACAGGCAGCCTAAATATGAAAACAGCGTACCCACTAGTCAAGTATATGATCACCACACCACCCCTACAAGTTGCAAAGACCAAGTGCAGATCTAAAACGGAGCATCATCAGTCTCCTAAAATCCCATGTTACCCATCCATGTAAAACTTCCCACTCAGACTCTGGAAGCATAGAAAAGAAAAATATATTCAGGGTTCTTTTTCACGTCATCCAAGAACAAATTATGCAATCTCTCTGTCTATGCCCATGCCAAAAGACTCGCAGATCTGAATGATTTTGCCCAGTAAAAACCACGTCAGCCATGTACTGTCCCATCAGCATCACCCCATTGGTCACAAGCACTAGCTTTTCTAATGACTTTGCAAATAACATTAGGAAAAAGTTTACATTATTTTGAGGTTATTTTATTCACCTTTCTGAAAAAATGCTTTTATTGATAGCATTTCTCATATCATCTGTGATTTTTGGCATACTCATTCACACTGTCTTTCAAAAGAGAAACAGTCAAAATATTGCCCATAAAAAATATATAAATATATGTAGTCATATATACAAGCATCCCAAATGTGGTTAAGAGAACAGATTACAGAAACTCCTACCTTTTATCAAAGAATTGGCAAGCCAACCTTCTTGTTGGAAAAAGAATTAAGAAATCTGCAGGTACAGCCTCACCACCTATCCACATTTGCCAAATGAGGTCTCCACTATGGCTACAGCCACGTTTTACAGAAATGTTGCTGTGGCTTGAGAGGAAATTCACTTGACAGTAAAACCTTTCAAACAATTTCTGTTTTAAAAAAGTAACAAACTGTAGCAAAGGTGAAGCCCAACTGAAGGCTGGGAGATGTGGGTTTTCATCCCATCTGCACCAATAAAGGATGAGTGATCTTAGCAAGACACATGCCCCTTTGGGTCTCAGTTTCCCTAGGAATGTAATCAGTGCACCGGACTCAGTTGTGTGACTCCCTTTTAGGACTAATATTCCATGAGTCACGGAGAAGGAAGGTCTGCTGCGTCTTAAAGACACACAGAGAGGACTGAAAAACGCACATGGTAACCTGTCAAAATCGAGTCTGTGAAGGAATTCCAAAGAGAACATTGACATGCAGAGGAGGAGCTGCCCTCACCTGTCCATCTTGCCACAGTATTTACTATGTATCCAACCACTTACAAAGCTCCATATTTAACTCAAAATGCTTAACACTAACTTTTTTTTTTTTTTTTTTTTTTCAATTTTAGATCTTCTTCCCATTCTTTGGAACAGGTCTAGGGAGACATGACCAATGATTAATGTAAAGACAGACACAGCAGTCTAATAAACACAGCCTCAGGCCAAAAAAAAAAAAAAAGAGAGAAAACAGTGCCACAGATGGCCAGGGTAAGGGCCACAGCACTGGCCCCAGCTGAGTGTCTGAGGTCAGTCCAAACAAGCATTGACTTAAAGAATCTTGTGTGAGATGTCATTCTGCTCTACCCTAAGAAACGATGGAACTGTTGCCATGGCAACAAAGGTACTTGAGAGGGACATGAGCAAAGGGAGACTTAAAAAGAAAAAGACAATATGTGGCCTAAACAAAAATATGTGACGGTGTAAGGGGTGCTATAAAGCCTTTATTGCCACTTGTTAAGGAAGACCTGTATAGCTCACTCGTGAGTAATAAGGCGGTCAACCCAAACTAAGGCACTAAAAATTTTATAGCACCCCACATATCATATATATCTAGATAGACAGAGAAAGAGAGAGATACATATATAAAGGACCTCCACAGATACACTCACAAACAATGCAAGCAAATGTTGCTACTGATCTTGGAAATGCTGTCTTCTAATAGAGTCGCTCCATTTACCAATATTCTTAATTTATCGGCTATCAAATGCCACATCCCATCAATTCAGTTCTTAAAAGGTTCAGAAAGCTCAGCTGCAATGAGAAGGAACTGTGATGGTTTCATGGGGAGTACAGACTAGCCAGGTGCATAAAGCCAGGATTCCCTGTTCTGGTGGTGACTCCACAGCTAATTTATTATTTCACAGTTGGATTAAATGCTCCCTACTGCCATCAAGGATTGTCAAGGTGACTGTTTGGACTCGGAGAAAGAGACCATTGCAACTCAGAGCAGGAGATAGGGGACTGTCATGTTGCATGTTCTATATCCCCTACCTTACTCAAAAAATATACTTCTAAAGTATCAGTTGTAAACTGATCTGTAGTCTCATTAGATGACTACAGGACTAGAAAACTTAGCGATTTAAAGCAAACCTGCAGTAAAGCCTTTCAGAGTAAAATTGTTTGAACATTTTTGTAAAGTAAATAATGACATTTTAAATTCTCCCCCAAAGTTTGTTTCTTATAGTTCTTCTCCAAGTGAAGTCAAAAAAACCCAAAGGATTTCACTGAGCACTGTGCTAGGAACAGATGTCCCCCAAAAGCAATTAATGTACTTTTCTCAGTTACCTGAATCTAAAAACAGGTACAGAAAGATCCATTCTTGGGGTTCATGCTCTATTCACTATAATTTCCAGTTGCTAGTTTCAAATACATGGTCACAGCAGAGGACCAGCTTGGGTAAACTCAGGGGCCTGATTTGCTCTTTTCTAACACAGTGATGTGTGAGAAAAATTAGATTACCTGGATAAAGTTCTCCAAGCCTGCTGGAGAAAAAAAATACAAAAGAGATGCAATGTATTGGCATTATTATTTCTATTGAGCCATTTCTGAAGCACAGTCATGAATGCCTGCCTGGCTTTTAAAGAGAGAAACGCTTCCCCTCCAACAAAAGGCCATCGTTCATTCCTTCCAGAGCTAAGAAAATGTGAACAGCCTAGTCTAGCTTCCCCAAAACATCTCCTCCATCACACTGGCTTCCTATCTCTTGAGGCTTCCTTCAAGAGAATTATTATTTCCTTTCACTGATATTCTAACTTTCCTGTTCCTGACGCTGCGGGTCCATTCTCAAATGCCACCACCTCTGACTCTAACATGCCAAAGTGAGCTCACCAAAACAGGAGGCACCTCTTGCTGGACTAAACATGCATAGGCTTCAGGTGACACAATGATTAGGCCAAGCAACTGCCGGCCACACATCTGTACCAACACACTCAAAAATCAATAGGGCATTTATAATAATGGAAGTTCAATGGCTTCCATTTTGTGAAGTGTTAAATGTGCCAAGGGACTGAGTTAAAGCTTTGGCTATGAAAGGGGACTGTAAGTTATGCTTCCTTTAAAAAAAAAAAATTTGCAAATGGTTCATTTTTCCTTAAGGAAAAAAGGGAGTTTCAATTAGGTGAGTGGAAGGACAAATGTTCCAAGTGCATTTTGCTGAAGTTCTAAGTGCTTCTGAAACCCCTCCTGTCAAGGCATTAGTAATACAAGATTTAAGATGCCCAATTAATTTTTTCCAGCCACCAGCCAAAAGTAGATGCAGGAGGAGGTTAAAAGCTAAGTGTTTAATTAATATTAAATTTATAAGATTCTCTATCACTGAAAGCATTGTAAAATTGAAAAAGCAGTTAATTTTACGGTTGCTGTGTATTCCTCTGCTTTGATCTTTGATCTATGATATAAAATCACCAACTGTAAAGATTCCCCAGCTTTATTATACCTGTTAAATGGTGAGAAGGGAGAAAGAGAGGGGGAACCTGCAGACATGATGGGGAGTGGGGAATGAGGCCCTGAAAGTGGTCATTAATGCTGATGAGAAAATCTAAACATGAGAGATTCAGGAAATAGCTTTTGACTAAGCCACATACATAGACGAGGCATTGTCATCTTGCCCATTCTCTACACTCTAGTTTTCTAGAGTTTGAAGATGGGAAAACAGCAGTTGTCTATCTCTGGCTTAAGACAAAATAGTAAAGCAGAAAAGATTTGGGTTGGATTATAGAAGAATTTTCTGAAACTGAGTTTCCAAAACGTAAACTCTTCATTGGAATAGATCACAGCATTGCCTTTCCTACAGCCAGAAATGCTTAAATTAGATAAGTATGTGTGTGTCTTGAACAGTCCATACACTGATTCTTTCTTCCAAAGGCTCCACTTACCCACCCACTAGTAGAGACCAGGCCGGGCAAAGAAACGCTCAGCCCTGGGCAATGGGACCTCTTTAATCCATGGCATTTTCAAAAGCCTGTACTGATAAAGGGCAATGGAATAGGAACCAGAGGTAACAGGGAGGAAAACCTACTTCTGAAAATGCTATCCTGAGAGGTTTTCCCAAGATTTCCAAATACCATATTTCTGCCATCAAGACAGATGTGTGGTTCCCTCAATGACAGCCCATGTCATGAATCCTTAAAGATAAAAGGGGGAAGGCATGGTATATGCATCTCAAATAAACTGGCCATTCAGCCTGCAAAGATATCAAACACTCACCTTTGCCTTCTCCCCACCCAAATTTGGGGTGGTGGTGTGTGGGCTGGGGGGTAGCGGGGTTCCTGGAGGTAGAAGCAGAGGAGAGTACTTTGTGCGGAACACAACTTTGTATCCTAGTCACCAAAAAGAACAATGAGGGGCATTTCCGACTCCTGGCCTCCTTCAATTCTGTCACAAATCCAGAAACAAAGACCTATTATGCAGAGTAGATTTTACAGAAAGGCAGAAGGAGGGTGGGGGAATGGGATAATTCATGTAAGGTGTTTTTTTCTTTTTTTTTTTTTAATCCCATCAGGGATCTCATTATAATTTCATTATTAGCAGAAAAACCAAATAAGTGGCAAGAGAAAGAATCACCACTTAATATTAACACACGCACTCACATACACAAAGATGAAAGATCTCATGAGCTTCAAAGAAGCTGCTAATTTTCCAACTTCAAACGACTCAGTGAGAAAGACATTGATAATGAATGTGCTTTTTCCACTGGCTTGCTTATAAACTTCTCCCCTTTCTGTCTCCTTCCCAAAAATTACTTCTCATTTTTAACTGGAAACAAACATCAGACATAATAACAGAATCCTGGGTTCATACATAATCTTTCTTCAGGGCTTCCTTTTTCTGTCTTTCCGTGTACAATAAAAATGTAAGGGGAAAGACAGAAGAACCTCCTCAATGGTAACAGGGCATACTGCCTTAGGAAGAGCAGCCAAGAAAAAAATACAAATGTACCTCATTGCCAATAAACTACACTATTTCAAGAGTAGATGACTAATTCATAAAACACTAACTTTCTTTGTCTCTGTAACTGTCTTTATCCATCAAGAAGCTGCAAACTTGGGGCATTTTCACACTGAATATATGTTTCTAAAAGCTTTACCTGGTGGTGAAGTGTGATACTGCAAGCCTGTCTCTTTTTGGCATTTTAATCCTAAACAAAAAGTAAAACCAAGTTTCTGGAATTCAGGCTCCCGTAAGCTAGTGCCACCTACGCACTGCAGTACCCATGTCTCTGCATGGTGTATCGTGTTCTTCATGAAAACTGTTCAATTCTGACTAAAGGAGATTTTTCTTCCTTATAGAAATACGTTCTAAAATGTATAATGTCATTGGAAGGATAGATAACACTTTAAGAAAATCTTCATAAACCTGTTTTCTAGAATTAAAATAGTTGTCAAAAGTGAAAATGAGTTGCTATATTTTATAAGCAGTTTTGATAACAACAGGCTAGACAGAAGCTCCCAACCTCTGTGAATGTACAGTCTCTTTTTTAATGTTGAAACATTGCAAGTACCGCTATAAGAGAGTTATTATATTTTTAGCGTCTACAGATGGAGGAATGATACACATGAATAAAGAAACCTATAGGAACAAAAAAAAAAAAATGCTTGTTTAAGTGAATGTGCATTTCATTAACCACAATAGCGATTCATACATTCAAAGAATTTTAGTAGGTATATTTATCTGCCTGTGTGTCCAGGACATTATTCTGTTCACAGACAATGCTTGCTATGCGCATGAATTTACCAAACCTTTTTAACAACTTCAAGGCTCCCTCAGGGTCCGAGGCGCACAAATTGAGAATCACCATGTTAGAGGAAGAAAGATACCAGCTAAAGGAATGTATGCCTCTAACTAATTCTTTCATTGAGAGAAACTGACATTCAAACAGCTGAATGATTTTACACATACCACTCCTTGTTTTACTCCTACCAATACTATCGAAATGTTGATAGACACAATACAGATCATTTCTGAGCTTACACGGTCTTGATTGTTGGTTTATAACACAATAAAACTTCTTTTTGGCACAAGAACCTATCTTCTCTGTGTACATCTCCCATTACAAATTGCAAGTAAGGATACTGTGAAGAATAATATAATCAAAATAACATTTCTAACAAAGATATACGAGTATGATCAATGGCAACAGTAGCAATTGCTTAAGAAACATCAGTAAATAATTCTTCAGATACAGTTAGCCTTGTGGTTTTAGGACAGTGGAATGATGATAAGACAGCAATGTTACCCGTAAGAAAGACTGACCCTCACATAAGTGTACACACAGGCATTCACAGCCCCAGTACACACCTCCTCCTTCTATCTCCCTGTCTGATTTCCACTCATCCATTCTCAGCTCCTGTTTGTCTGAGGCCACATGCAACTGTATTTGTCAAGCCCCCTTTTAACAACTTGTTGTCACAGTCCATTACCAAATTGCATATAGTTATATATTCCACTAATTAGGCTTCTAAAATATCATTAACATGTCTCTTGATCATTAGCATAACGTATGAGGCGACGTCGTTAGGCACAACTCGAGTTTGTTAACGTGGTAATGAAAGGCACAAGGAGGCAGGCTCTGCAGGAACCAAGAAGCACAGAGAGGTGGGGAATATCCAGCACCAAGATGCTAAGCCACAAAGGCAAAGACAGAGACACACAGAGACAAGGGCAAGCACAGAGAGGAGATGCAAGGCACAAGGAAAAGGCAGAGGAACACAGTCAAAGGAGTGCATCAGTAAGCACGACTTTGGAAGTGAGATGGCTGCTTAGGCGTAAAAAGGTAAAACCTAATGCACCACTCCCACCTGTGTGGGAATTAGACCCTGAAAAGGCTCTAAGCAGAAGAAGTTTTAAAAATTTCCTAGACAAGAAAAAAATAAAATTCAGAAATATCCTTCTTTCCTGCCACCTAACAGATGGTACCCACGGGTGTGCCCATCTCCCCCATTCCCACGCCACCCCCTCTCCAGCAGTGGCTACAGAAGACTGCGGACAATCACCTGAGGGTGACATTTTTCGATTCCATCTCAGGCCTTTTATTAACATGCTGGTAGATATCTCTATCTATCTATATACGCTGCATTAGTCATGATCCTCTTGTGTGTAACGAGGCAGGGCTTACCTCCAGAGATTATAGACATGCTATGTCTGGAGAAGAGAGAAGGAAGGAAAGCACACAAAAAAGATGGCAACTGGCCAGGCACGGTGGCTCATGCCTGTAATCCCAGCACTTTGAAAGGCCGAGGCGGGTGGATAACGAGGTCAGGAGTTCAAGACCAGCCTGGCCAACATGACAAAACTTCGTCTCTACTAAAAATACAAAAATGAGCCGGGTGTAGTGGCACGCACCTGTAGTTCCGGCTACTTGGGAGGCTGAGGCAGGAGAATTGCTTGAACCCGGGAGGCAGAGGTTGCAGTGAGCCAAGTGCACTCCGGCCTGGGCGAAAGAGCGAGACTCTGTCTCAAAAAAAAAAAAAAAAAAAAAGGAAAAAAAAAAGATGGCAACTGTGCATATGTGTAGTAAGCATGTCAGTGTGTGTGTGAGCAAACACCAGCAAAGTGGTTGTGGGTTGTGATTTCAAACAGCCAGTTAAGCCTGGATTTCATATTTCATAGAAATGTTTCTAAATATATCTATTAGGACTCACAGGACAAGATAATAAAGCGCTTGGCTCAGGAAAGTGGCCAAGTATATGATGGGTAGAGAATTCAAAGGAGTTGGGGGAGATGAGTTCACAGCACGTGCACATCAAGTGCCTAATTCATCCTGAACAAGGAAGCACTCAGCCCAAGTGAGCTATACCTTGGTCACAGGCTGAGGGCATAGAGAGCAAGCAGCCTCAGAAACAATCAGGAGAACCTCACTCATCTAGTCATTACGATAGAAAGAGATCAATCAAGAACTTTGGAGTCCAAAACTCCTGCCAGTCTTTCGGCACAGAGATTCTATTCTAGGCTAACCTCGATGGATTTGACATTTCACACGGATCCACTGGAAGCATCCTAGGCACTCACAACAGTGTGGCCCGGAGAGAAACGTGGCTTCCTTGGAACAGCTTCACCAGAGACAACACTGGGAACAGAGGCCTGGCAACCTGCTGTTTTACACCAGCTCCTTCCAACAAGACGCCTTCTCCTACCTAGTGATCACTTCCAGCCTAGCCTTGCCTCCTGGGCCCACACGGAAAGAAGAGTATACTCAGCATTTACGAGGATTAAAGCCAATGCCAATGCCAATGTCAGGAAGAGAGGCTGGGTTAATTTAGATGGTGCCTAAATGGAAGTATTTCCTATACCCTCTGAGTCATCTGACACCTGACTTGACAGGTCAAAGGCTATGCAACCAGCGTTCACTTACAGGGAGGAAGAATCAAAGTTGCTTGGTTTTATAGAACATATTGTGTGTGAAAGATGGGAGCTTTTCCTCTGGTCCTAACTTCTCATTCTTAAGGAAGATGGAAGTCAAATGGTAGAAAAAAAAAAAAATCTACCCAAATGCCTATTCAATGGGCAGCCTCAGGAATCATCCCCTGTGCACTCTGAACTCTCATATTATGGAACCACAGAAACCTTTCTGTTCAGGTATGTCCATTGATCCTTTTCTCAAAGGAGTTGTTAAGAAACTCCATCGGCTAAATGTGCACCCTGGACATGAATGATTCTTAATTATGGCCAAAAAGATAGACTGTGCAGCAAGAGGAATGGCCACATTTCACGATTATTTCAGTCCAGCAGCTTTGTATAGCTTATGAAATGGGCAACTAGGCCAGCCTAGGACTGCATAAACACCAACCTAAATCAGCCCCTGAAGGAGAACCTGCAGTAAACCAGTCCATATCCCATGCCCCTGTACTAAATAGCACCCCGAGGCAGTCCTTTGCAATGCTTTCTCATAGTGCTATCAGTCAAGGAAAACGTTCATAACAGCTTCTGGGAGCCTAATTCTCACCCCCATTGAGGATAAAAGAAAAGGAAGGCAAAATACAAAAACAGAGAGAAAGAGAAGGAAGACTGTTTAAGAAAATAGGGAAGGCAGGGCGCAGTGGCTCAAGCCTGTAATCCCAGCACTTTGGGAGGCCGAGACGGGCGGATCACGAGATCGAGACCATCCTGGCTAACATGGTGAAACCCCGTCTCTACTAAAAAATACAAAATACTAGCCGGGCGAGGTGGCGGGTGCCTGTAGTCCCAGCTACTCAGGAGGCTGAGGCAGAAGAATGGCATAAACCCAGGAGGCGGAGCTTGCAGTGAGCTGAGATCCGGCCACTGCACTCCAGCCTGGCAACAGAGCAAGACTCCATCTCAAAAAAAAAAAAAGAAAGAAAATAGGGAAGGCAGGGCGCGGTGGCTCACATCTGTAATCTCAGCAGTTTGGGAGGCTGAGGTGGGCGGATGACGAGGTCAAGAGATCAAGACCATCCACCATCCTGACCAACATGGTGAAACCCTGTCTTTACTAAAAATACAAAAATTAGCTGGGCATGGTGGCACACACCTGTAGCCCCAGCTACTCCGGAGGCTGAGGCAGGAGAATCGCTTGAACCCAGGCGGTGGAAGTTGCAGTGAGCCAAGACTGCGCCACTGCACTCCAGTCTGGCAACAGAGCAAGACCCCATCTCTAAAAAAAGGCCGGGCACAGTGGTTCATGCCTGTAACTTCAGGATTTGGGGATACTGAGGCGGGCAGAGCACCTGAGGTCGGGAAATTGAGACCAGCCTGGCCAACATGGTGAAACTCTGTCTCTAATCAAAATTAGCCGGGCGTGGTGGCGGGTGCCTGTAATCCCAGCTACTGGTGAGGCTGAGGCAGGAAAATCGCTTGAGCCTGGGAGGCAGGGGTTGCAGTAAGGCGAGATCGCACCACTGCACTCCAGCCTGGGTGACAGAGTGAGACTCCGTCCCAAAAAAAAAAAAAAGGGAAAACATTTCTTTGACTTTCCTCTCAAAACCTGAAGTCAACAGTTACAAAATTAATCACGTATTCAACAACCTACTCTGCACCAGACCTGCTTTTAGGCCATGAGAATATGGTTATAGAGAAGTCCCTATTTCATGTCACAGGGTGGGGAGGTGGTACAAAAAAGAAAAAAAAATTGCACACACACACCCACATACTCACAAATGCACGTGCACACACATGTACTTGCTTAAGCCTAAATTGCAAAAGGGCTATTTTTAAAGATACATAATTTTATCACATTTCGATGCATATAAAAATTAGAATTGCTAGAATTACACTAACAAAATATAGCCTCAAAATAATGACTTATGAAATCTGCTTGAATAAGTAAAACAGATGTGCTATTTTGGATCTTTAAATATAAATGGTGTTTTTAAAGTACCTTAATACAAATTTTTTTTAAAGAAGTTCATGTTTTTCTATGAAAATTTGCTGGTTTTGCTGATTTTTTGGTAGGATGTTACTCTGTTGCCCAGGTCCAATCATGGCTCACTGCAGCCTTGACCTCCCTGGTCTCAAGTGATCCTCCCACCTCAGCCTCCTGAGTAGCTAGGACTACAGATGTGTACCACCACGCCTGGCTAATTCTTTAATTTGTTGTAGAGACAGGGTCTCACTATGCTGCCCAGGCTGGTCTCAAATGCTCAGGCTGGTCTCAAACTCCTAGGCTCAAGTGATCCTCCCACCTCAGCCTCCCAAAGTGCTGGGATTACAGCATGGGCCACGGCTCCTGGTCTCCAAAGAAATATTTAAAAGGCAAACTCATTATTTTTCCTAGGCTTTCTCCACTTCACTCTCCACAATTACCTATAAAAATTGCTTCCAGCCCTACTTCTGGATCTAAAAACAGGATTTTTTTTTTTTAACTTGAAAAAAACTAGAAGATCCATGGATGATCTTTCAGGGGTTCCTTAGCTTCCTGAAATTCCACGAGGGGGAAAAAATGTGTGTATCTAGGCTAATTTTCTGGAACTAACCATAAATTTCATCAGAAAATAAAGGGACACACGACCCAAAGGAGGTGAACTGCTCCCTGTGGTCAAGAGGAGTACTTAGGCTTCATACCAAGGACAAAGATGGTGTAGGAGTTAATTTTTCAAAAGTGTAAAAAAGCACCCACTAGCTTGTACAGGTCATCTTCCTGTCCTTGAGCACTCCCCACCGATCCCCCCACTCACTGCCCCTTAACTGAATAACCCAGAAAGTCAGCTGCTTGAAAGATATTGTAAATAGCTCCAACGGAGTGCAGTTTGGGGCAGATTCCAATTAGCCTTCACTTAACGGTCTTTTTTCCTCTGCCAAGTTTGTGCAGTGAGGATCCAATGCCCCACCCTCTGCTTGGCTCTGAGTTTAGGCGCAGGGAGGAATCAAGTTTGTGCTCAAGCTGATAGATGTCAGCCACAAAGTCTATATGTGTCCCACCTGAAAGCTAAAGAGGGAATCAAAGGTGGTTTCAAAAGGGGTGTGCCTGGCAGTGTGGCAGAGAAGGGAGCTGGTTTCCTGTGAGTTTCCTTCTTTTGTTTCTCTCCCTGTTGTCTAACCCTAAATGTCCCTGCTGCCACTTAATTATCTCTGATCATTTTACCCTTTTCTCTGCTTACTGGTTGATTATCTCCCCATTTCATTTGAATCCCAGTGGAGGTACATAAGCGCTAAAAACAAAGCTGATGGCCAATTAAAAGGTACGTGCCTTATGTTAAAAGCCAGAACATTATACTTCAATATTCATAATTAGGTAGCTTTTGAATGGCTGAAGAACAATGCAAGTCCATATAGAGGGCTAATCAGGGCACCTATATTTTGCAATCCAAATCAACCAATGCCTATTAAACTGATTGCTGAGAATTGTCAGCTTCCTTATTGGCTGGCTCAGAGCCTCAGTACTTCATAAATATTAGAGATGTAAAAGACCAAGGAGTTCCTAATGTGTTTATTTCGTTATAATGAATTCTTCAGGCAAGTGATAGGATTACTGAAGCAGAGCTTGGTAAAAAACCCTACTGATTTTGGCAGCTCTGCTATTCTTCAGGAGTAGCATCTAAATATTACTGAGAAATAGAGCATAAAGATTATTCACTTGGGTGTAATTTTTTTGAGAAAAGGAAAATAAAAATTTATCTTCCACTCTTTCATTTATTTTCTAAATTATCAGATCACTGAAATTGCCACTGGAGCTGTACAAAATTAAACCGAGAAAAGAGCAAGTGAGCAAGAGTAGGAGAGAGTCATTGAGAAGGTTCAAGGGCACTTCACCACTCCCCGGGAAACCCTTACTCCAGCCTAGGAGAAGGCTGGGCTGGCGCTGGTCATCTTGAGTCCTCCCCTGTGATTATTCTCGGTAAGTCAACGTAGAATCTCCGCTAATAATGCACTTAATTTTGGGGGGTGGGGAGGTGAGGAGGAGGAGAGTTGTTCGGTCTGGCTTGCAGAGTTAAGACAATGCCACCTTGTAATTCAAGAGCAATGGGAGGCCAGAGAAATGCTCAGACACCAGGCAAAAGCTTTCTAGAAAAGAATTAAGCATCATGATCTCGGCTCTTCGCAAATGCTCTGTCCACTGGGAGGCAGCATAGGCCGCTGGAAAGAGAAATGGGCCAGAGATCTGGATTCTAATCCCTGATATGTTACTGATTTGGGGTATGTGTTATGGCCAGCAACAGAATCTTGGTTTAAAAAAATAGGGCAAAACAAAGAAAATGGGACAAGAGATGTGGAAGCACTTTAGAGGTAAAGATAGAGCCTGCTGAAAGGAGATCCACACATGTAGAAGTTTGTGGAATATGGAAACTGGTCTTTTTTAACTGTAACTGATCCCCAATGTGGAAAGACTACTACAGGGATTTAAAATAAATAGAACAAAGCAAGTACATTTTTAAGACACAATTTTCTAAAGTGCGTTTTTAAGAATCCTGGTCCAGGAAAAAGGTCCTCAGGTCAAATAAATTCTGAAAATGCTAACCACTCCACCACATACACCCCTCTGAGAGATTTACAACACACATTAACATATTAAAGCTCGGGGAAGCCCTGTAGTGCAGAAAGCTCTTTTAACTCCCAAGCTTACTTGGCAATACAATGCTTCCTCACATATAAACACTAAAACAAATACTAGCTCCAAGGAGCACACTAAGAAAAATGCTGTTTTAAACATGGTAATAACGTCTGATCCCATATTGGAAAGAAAACACTACTGAACCACCATCCATAGTCTTGGGTGGCTGGTCTAGTGGTCTGTGCCATTTTATCCACAATCTCCTCCTTATTCTCTCTGATCAACAACATGCATTTGTGAGGCAGCTGGCCAAGGTGAAAGGTTAATTCTGTGGCCATGAAACTCAGCCCAGCTAACAGACTCAAATGGGGGTTGAACCTTGTCACCTTGGTCCCATTAGCTCTAACCAACTGGGTTGAGTAGCCAGAGACATTAGTCTTAGTTATAATCTCTAGGAGGGATAAAAATTTAAAGGCAACAGCACATGGCCAATGAGCTTTAGCTTATAAATTTGAGGAGTTTTTAAAATAATATTTAAGATGAAGGTATGCTATTTTATCCTAACAGGAAAAAGATAGTCAAGAGGTAATAAAATATGACCTCTGGATCTGGACTCCAGGTGGGTTCAAGTCCCAGTTCTACCATTTAACAGCTGTATGGCCTTGAGCAAATTACTTATTTGAACCTCAGTCTCAAAAATATGTAAATCAGAATAAACATATTCCATTTCTCAAAGGATTATTATGAGGATTATGTGAAATGATCTATGTCAATGGGTTTAGCACTATGACTAGCACATGATAAGTATCAATAAATATTAATAATTATCACTGCATGTAAAAGGACTGAATAATCTCAGAAAATGCAGCTCCCTCTGAAGTTAGCATTGGGAACATGCAATTTTTGTTGTTTTTTTTTTTTCTGTTACACAAAGTGTTCTTACCTTGTAGTTTATCAGAGAATATGCCTCTTAACCTTCACTAAAAATTTCAGTGAGGTTGAGATGGCCTCAGTTACATTTTTGTCCTTGAGAAAAATTTCTACATTAATAACTTAATGGCTATAAAATATGATTCAGCTAACTGAAACTCATTTTACTGGTATATTTCCAGGAATATATTTCTCAAGGGAGATACACCCAAGATAATGCTAAGTAATTGCGAGACATTGTTATTTGGCCTAGCTAGTATTTCCCACCAACACAATAATATATAGATCAGTAAACGGAGCTTCCCACCCCTCGTCACAGGAGCAGGAGTAAGGAGGACGTCGGGAGGGAGACCCAAGGGCTGAGAGGGCAGCAGAAGGCACAGAGAATGATCATGAGGGCTCTGGGCAGCCGCAGTGTGCCTCCTGGCCTAGACGCTGGTGGCTACATCAAAGACTGCCCAGACTTGTTGACACATGGAATCAGCCCCAGGCATGAAGAACAACCATTTGAAAGTTTACGGGGAGTCAGTCACGCAGCTGCCACTCCAGAGGTGGAGAGAGAGAGAGACTAAGTCAACTTTTCCCATTCCTATCCTATGGTTTACATGACCATATTTCACATAGACATATCCTGCGTTTTTCATCTCTGGAGATCCCAGTGAAAGGGATTTCCATGGTGATCACCTGGAAGGCACCTCTGTAACCAAACACAATACCCTGGCCTCCCCAGACTCCTGGCTCTTAACCTCTGCCACCCTTGCAGGCATATCCAACCCAGGGAGGCCAAACCCCAAAGTCAATAGGGGTTGTGGTCATTCACAGAAGGCCTGTAGGCTCTCCCTCTGGCTCCTTCTACTTCACTCTTCCCCTCTTGTGACAGGTCATTTGTAACTGTCTCGTGGGTTTTATTTAGTTGTGGTGCGCACAATTAAAGGCTGTTCTAACTAACAGAGTCCTTGTCCAGAAAACAAAAACCACACAAAAGTCAGTCTGGTTACTCTGGCCACGTTTAGCGACTGTTTCACATCACCACCTCGTCGATCCAATCAATGATGCAGCGGTTGGCTGTTAATAAAGCTAGATAAAAACAAATTGATTACAAAAGGGTCAATTTGGTACCTAACATTTAGAAGGCTCGAGTTTGAGCACTTGTCATCTGTTGGGAATCACCGCAATATAAAATCAGAAATATTACACCTGAACAAATAGCTGCTTGCCTGAAAGAAAAAAAAAATTATTCTAAAAAAAAAAGAATGTTATTATTACTTTCTTTTATATCTATCAGTGACAAAAAAATTGAACCTAGAGAAAAATATAGTGACTTTGTTTTTTAAAAATTCCTTGTGGTTATTTGAAAGGTTATTTCAACAACAAGTAGAAATGGAAATAAACTGATGAACAAGACCAGGGTAACCCACAGATTGTTAGAAAAAGAAATTAGGTCCAACTTACTTGTTTTTCTTATTTTCAGAAATAAGCTACTATATGCAGAAATTGTGTCCATAAACTTCCTTCGACTCCCAGAGAAACATATAGTTTTGAAGAATCCTGACTGCCCAAGAATTAAGGGAAGAGCTGAATACACTTAAAGAGTTCAACTGACGCCAGGCACAGTGAATCACACCTGTAATCCCAGCACTATGGGAGGCCGAAGTGGGCAGATCACCTGAGGTCAGGGATTCAAGACCAGCCTGGTCAACATGGTGAACCTCTGTCTCTATTATAACACAAAAAATTAGCCAGGCGTGGTGACAGGCTCCTGTAATCCCAGCGACTCAGGAGGCTGAGGCAGGAGAATCGCTTGAACCCAGGAGGTGGAGGTTGCAGTGGGCTGAGATCATGCCACTGTACTACAGCCTGGGCAGCAGAGTGAGACTGTAACTCAAAAAAAGAAAAAAAGAATGCAACTGACATGACCAGGGAAGCCAGCCTAAGCTGCCAGCCATGCCCTTGAAAACCTGTGTATCATAACCATGTGTATTATATTAAGGCCCAATTTAGATCTGTAAAATGTGTGAGAGTCCATTTCTTTATGATCCGCTTTCATAGTTCAGAGGGTTGAAACAGGCAGAGTGAAGCTGGACAGCGCACCAGTCAGCAGCCAGGTGGCAAACAACAATTTTAGGTAGGGATGTTGCAAGTACCACAAGTCACATGTCAACATAGAGAATAGAGGAGGTAGGCCGGGCGCGGCGGCTCAAGCCTGTAATCCCAGCACTTTGGGAGGCCGAGACGGGTGGATCACGAGGTCAGGAGTTCGAGACCATCCTGGCTAACACGGTGAGACCCCGTCTCTACTAAAAAATACAAAAAAAAAAACTAGCCGGGTGAGGTGGCTGGCGCCTGTAGTCCCAGCTACTGGGGAGGCTGAGGCAGGAGAATGGCGTAAACCCGGGAGGCGGAGCTTGCAGTGAGCTGAGATCCGGCCACTGCACTCCAGCCCGGGGGGACAGAGGGAGACTCCGTCTCAAAAAAAAAAAAAAAAAAAAGGAGAGAGAATAGAGGAGGGGGGAGTGGGGGTGGGAGCTGCAGAGAAGGAAAGAGGAAATGAGTAAGATAGGTCTCACCTAAGAAAAGGGAGGTGTCTCTAGGCTGACCTGATGGTGTGAACCAGAAATTCAGACAGCAGCATAGCTAGATACTGGAAGAACTACCGGCATCCTAAAATCTGGCTCCCAAGGCTAAAGTAGGTCTGTGCCCTTGGTCCAGTCACTTAAGGACACTTTGCCTCACTCTTCTCGTCTGTAAAATCAGAGAGGCTGAACCAAATGGTCTGGAAAACACGCTCACCCTCTAATTTTGTCTACCCTGCTTTCGTGTACTTCCGCACACAAGGAGGACCCAATCACCAAAGGTCCCAACTCAAGGAAGAACGGAATTGTACTTTGCCTCCTGAGTGATTCTGGGCAAGGAATTGTGCTTGGTTTCTTCCGCTTTGTGCTTCTGCCTCCCCCACGACAGACACCCCACAGAAATACCCGAGAAAGGTTATCCTGGGAGTTGATGGAGTTGATCTGCTCAAGTGTTGCTTTACTAGCAAAGCAATAAGTACATGCCACAGAGTCTTCCAAGGTTCTCAGTGCATACTGGGATCTCCACTGTTGGTTCCAGGAGAAGACAGAGCAGCTGAAGGGGCAATCTACCTGTAGCCCCCAGGTAAAGTCCAGCATTGTTAGAGCACGCTTTGGAGTGGGCCTAAGAGTTTGGTCAGGTCCTAGGGTGGAGTCAGATTTCTTTGTTTCTACCTCGAGACACCCTCAGCAGAGAGAAGGAAAACAAGGAAACTGCTGTTGTCACCAAAAAGTACCTATCGTTTATTTGTTAAAAACATGGGGCATGACTATGTAACAGACACTGTACTAACTGCTGGTGTCCAGCGTGGGAGAGCTCTGGGCCCCCACATACACAGATCATAACCGCAAGACTGTGTGCCAAGGCTGGCTCACAGACACACACACAATGCTAGGGGGGCTCACAGGAGAGCCTGGAGAAGGTTAGGAACAGCTTTACAGCAATCCTCATACTTGAGTTGGTTCCTGAAGGAAGAAAAACAGTTTGCCAGGTAGTGTGGAGAAGAGAGAATGAATTCAAGGCAGAGGACACAGTGCAAAGGCAGAGTCAGCAAGGGGCGTGACCTGCTCAGAGAAGAGTGACAAGTTCAGGGCAGTTGGGATAAAATGCTTTCCCTGACAGTCCAGAAAAGTCTTCCGTATGCATATCTAGGTGGTGACTTTAGATGCCTTGCCTTACAGGGATAGTAACAAAACACTATGGCTCACAAATTGGAACGTAAGACTTGACATTGCTAAGAAACAAGCTAAATACATACATAAATAAAAGCAAGGTACAGAACAGTATTCATAGTATTCTACTAGTTGTATTTTCAAAATTAGGAAAATACATTCATAATTCGTAAAAATATTTCTAGAAGGGTTTTTTTTTAAGAAAATTCTCATACAGTGATCCCTGGGTGCCACACACTGATGTAAATAAACTCATTTAAACTGCCCAATAACCCGGGGAGACAGGTCTACTTTTCCTCATGCTTAACAGACTAAGAATTGAGGCAGAGTTCAAATCACTTGTCCAGGGTTAATCTGCCAATTCATAATGGGATGGAAAGCCAAGCTGGACACTATCTCCAGTGCTCTTAACCAGGATGCTTTACCACATCTCATGAGACACCAGCAGCTCAGTCGCCTCCAGAAGGCGAGAGGGACCAGGAAGACGGGAACAGAGGTGGCAGCCTCATCATATTCTGCATCTCTTCCTCTGCCTAGGACAGTGCTCCACCTGAGTGCCAGGCACCTTTCCAGTCTAGAATCTTTTGTCTCTTTTCATTCAAAACAAACAAATGTAAATACAAAAGTGGGAATTTTCTGACATTTTTTAGGTACAGACATCGTGGGGTGAGGGAGGGAGGAAGACGGAGGAAGTAAAAGGAAGCCATGCCAGTTTCCCTTTCTATTCCCGCTGCCAAGTCCAGCAGCACTGCTCAAGCAGAGCCGGGGAAACCAGAGCTACAAGAGGTGGCTAAACGTTAGCCTAGAAGACAAACTTGGTCACGTAGAAGTCCCCCCGTCCCCCTTTCCTTTCTGTGGTCATTTTCTAGATTAGTCTCAACCATTGCAGCTGCTCAATGGCGACGCATTGGAAATTAAGGCTATGGCCCCGGAACAGGCGAAATTGCATTAAAAGGGGTAGCTTCCAAGCATCCTTCTACAAGGGTGCTTTTCTCAACAATGATAGGTTGGCTCAGGTGCCCAGAGGTGGAAGGTCCAAGCAGAAAAAGCTTTATTACACCCTACCAACTTCAGTGCAATACACCACCCCAGCCTCGCCTCCACCTTCTTGAACTAGGAGCCCATATATTATACCGTGCCATGGTTCATTTCAGCAAAAATCAACTAGCATTCTTCTGACCTGGGGCAAAAAATTTCCTCATTGAGATCCTGAAAAATAACATTACATCATGTTGCCTGTGTCAGGTTTATAAATGGGCCAAGGGGAGGCTGGGGTGTAACCTGACACTATCAAAACACTGGCCCTGGGAGAAGAAAGGAGGCCATTGTTGTAGGCTGTCGGCTCTCCTCTTGCTGGAGGTAAAGTGAGATGCGAGAAATGTTAGTGGGAGGCCAGGCACAGAGCAGGTCCCCACTCCCTATCTCCTAAAAAATCAGGCAGTCTCCCTCCAAAATGGGCTCGTCCCCATTTCCTGTGGGGTATGTCATCCTCTTCTCTACTCTCCCAGCAGAGTGGATGAGCTAAGTAATTTTTACTCCCAAGCTTCAAAGCAAAGAAACAGGCATAGGATGGCAAAGTCCAGGAGCCCATTTTTTTTTTTCCTAACCAAGCCATTTCTCTAAACAGACAACCAAAAGGAGAACTGAGCCCCAATGATTATGTATACACAAGCGTCATTATTTGAAACACAGAAATGTGAAAATGGCCCAAAGCTAGAGAGAAAAACAGAGCCCAAAAAGGGTTAAGTGAACATCCCCTCCAAAGCAAGAAAGAAATCCTGAAATCTGAGAAAGAAAAAAGCATTTCAAAGTGAACGGCTGGGGTTCGGATCAGGAGACAAGCAAGTGACCAAAAGAACACGGGGAAGATTATGGAGCTGGGACAGACACAGAAAGAGCCAAAGGACAAAGTGCTGGCACAAAGAGTAAAAACATTTTAATGGATAAAAGGAAAGGAAAAGGATTTATGGTGAGAGAAAGTTCAGAAAATAAAAAGCAAGACAAATGCAAGCCAGCCTGACTGGAGACAGAATTCATTCTGCTGGTCAAACATTTAATTTGATTTTCTCCTT
This sequence comes from Piliocolobus tephrosceles, assembly GCF_002776525.5. NCBI lineage: Eukaryota > Metazoa > Chordata > Mammalia > Primates > Cercopithecidae > Piliocolobus > Piliocolobus tephrosceles. Next base: position 21,560,668 of record NC_045434.1, on the reverse strand, counting down.
TGATTCCTCCCCATCTCCCAGCTCAGATTTTAAGGAGAGGGGAGCATGCAAACGTACCATCCACGGCAGAACATGCGTAGATGCTTTTGGCAGGAGGGCCAAGCACATTGGCCTGCCAGCCCATCACAGCAAGGGTGATGCCAGCCCTGTGATCATTTAGAACAACAGGCCTAAGGTCCCTGGTGAACCAGGGAACACAGGGACACAGTGCAGAACTGATCGCTTGTAGCTCTCCTGGTATTCTGCTTGTTTGTTTCCACCAAATTATTGCTAATCCTATCATCACTCTATGAGGACTTTAACCTCTTACAAAGGATCTCCCCAGCCACCCCAAATGCCTTCCTGGCTTAATTCACTAACAATTAAGAAAGCAGGCCACAGACCATTGGGTTTCTCATTGCTAAACTCTGCTTTTATGTTAACCCCGCCACATTCTCTTTGGAACACAACAGGGACCCTCCTCAACTAAAGCAGAATGATGCCCCATGGCCCAAGCGCACCATTCTTCAAAGCAGCTTTCCCACAGAGCCCTGGAACCAGCCCCTTCTCTGCTTCAAAGGTGAGAAGGGGAGGGGCCCATGGACCACCCTCAAGCTCAGAGCTTACATTTCTTTCACAATTCCAGTCCCTCAAATCTCTTTCCCGGGGAGATTGTTGTTGGCACCAGGGCCTGCTGCATTGGGCTGATGGCAAGCAGGGACTTGGGGCAGATGAGGCAAACAAAGGAGGCGGCGGCCACCAATTGCCTCAGTGCTAAACCTGACAGAACAAAAGGAGATGCGCAGGCATGGAAGGTGGGGCCCTTCGACAGAGGGCATCGTGAATGTGCACCAACCCTTTGGTGTAACAGGTTCCGGTCTTGGGGGTTCTGTGACTACTTCTGTTATGACGCCAGGAAGCCTTGTGCTCAGACATCCCCCAGTCATGGGGCTCCTGTCTGTTGAAGATGCCCGTGAGCTGCCTAACTCTCCTCTTCTTCTTTTACCATATCCCCCCATTAAATTATTCACTGTATTTAACTCAAGAAAGACTGAGTGCCTACTACATGCCAGTCACTGGCTTAGGTACTGGGAATGCAACTGTAAGCCAGGTAGAAATAATCTCTGCCTCTAAGCCTGTCTGCCTTCCTTTCCCTGTCCAAGGCTCTTACCAAATGCAACAGAAAAGTTTTAGGTGATTTCATGAAATCCATGCAGCTTACACAGATTTGCCCAAAAATCGGTCCCTAGTACTCTAGAAGAGGCTGAGAATCTCAGAGGATCCAGAGAAACGTGGAATGGGAAAGTCTCAAGGAGCCTGAGGAGAGAAATGGGATTTGAGAGGATGGAGAGTATTTAAAAGAAAAGGGAAAGAAGGGTGTGGGACAGGAAAAGGGTGATTTCAGGAATTTTGCCTACACATTTTTTAGACTGTTATACATGTCCTGCCATGCCATCTATCCATCCCCTCAGGTGTTCTTACCTAGGATTTCAGGAAGAAAATACTGGTACAAAAAAAGATGTGCCTAACATGCTGAAGCAGGGTGGGGTACAGGGAGTAGCTGTGTCCAACCAGCACCCTCAGTTTTGCGTCCCCAGAGACTTGGTCTCTTGTTCTGAACTTATCACTCTCTCAGGAAAGAAAAAAAAAAAAAAAAAAGACAATGTTAAGAGAGGCTTCCTGTACATCAGTGTAGTGTGGGAAGTTTTTTAAATTATTAAAGGAAAAAAAAAAAAAGGCCTCCTGAAAAGTCTGACACCTCAGGCCCTAAATTTATTTTCTCATTAATGAGTAAAGGGGGATTTATTGTCTGAAACAATGTCTGTTTTATATCAACTCTTTTTGCCTGTTTTCCCCTCAGACAGTGGAGCTCCAAAGAGACCAAGAGCAGATGTTTTATATTTCGGGAGACAGCAGTCTCCACAATTCCTAAGAGATTCCTGGAATTCTTATACTTAACAAAAATTAGCCACAGAGAAAGAATCATAAATTGGGAGCCCATGAAGCCTCTGGGAGCCAATCATTTCTCTTCCTCCTACCAACCTTGTACCACCCAAAATGCTGCCTGTGGCCCACTGCATTCCATGGGAAAGCCCCTCTGAATCACAGAGTGTCCAGCTCTGCTAGCTGCCCAAATGGCTCAGCCACATTTTGTGATAAGAGATGCCCATTTCTGAGCCACACTCTCAAGAGCTAGAAGTGGGAGTCAGTCCTCAGTTCCAATTCTGGTTCCGTGTTTGCTTTCTTTCTCAAATTTTTAGTAATAAATATCTCTGTTTCCTCATCTATCTAATAGAGATGACAACAAATGGCCTGTCTCTCTTGCTAGATTAACGCAAAGATCAAGTGAGATGCAAGTGCACACTAATAAGTTAAATACTTATAAAAGTGAAAAGTATTTTTGTTAAAATCATTAAAATCTGGCATACTTCTACCAGAGACTTCGTGTTAACCAGTATACTCTGCATAGGTGGAGAACAGGATGACCTGAGGCACACAACACTGCAAACGGCCTCAGCTGGGCTCTCAGAGGAGGCTCACGTCACTCAAGTCCTTTCCCATTCCTTCTAAAGGACGTTGTGAGCCTTCCTTTAACCATTCAACATTTATTCAATAAACATTTATTGAGCACCTGGCCCATTACTTGGCATATGCTGGGCATCAGTAAATATCTGTTGAATAATGAATGAATAAGTGCCTAATGCAGACATGAGAAATACAGAAATACAGGGCAAGTTGCCACCAGTCCCTGATCCTGAAATCACTAATCAGAAATCACTAATGGATGAAGGTACTCTTCTCTGCAGACTCTGGACTCAGCTGAGAATACTCAGACTTGGAACATGAAATGAAACCTATTTGCCATTTCTGGGCTATGAACAAAGATGAAACACATTTTATCCCTGCCTTCACAGAACTCACAGACATAGGAAAAACTGACAGAAAATAGATGAAGTTAACATAATATATGTTAAGATAGAAGTATAAGAGACCAGAGGAATGATGTGGATGAACCTATAGTTCTCAAACTCCCCTTGGCTTTTAAGATACTACTCCCTCCAGATTTTTCTCTTGCCTCTCTGATAATCTTGTTCTTAACCTCTCCGCTAACCACCTTGCCAAATATTTGGTCTTCTCAGGGTTTGGCCCTGGTCTGCTTCTATACTGTGTATGCTCTCTTGGATCACTGCATTCCCTCTCATGATATCAATTGCTATTTACACGCTGATTATATCCAAATTTATGTCTCTAGCCCTGACCTCTCTCTGAAGCCTCAGTCATATATTTCCAACTGCCTCCTGGACAGCTCCACTTGAATATCCTACAGGCTACTCAAAATCTAACTCATCAACTCTCTCCTTCTAACCTTCCTCAGCAGCTTTCTTCAGCCTCTGGTAATCTTGATATCCTTTAAGACATTGCTATTCTTCACTTACAAACTAGAATCCTTGGTATTAACATCAACCCTTCCTTCTCCCTCAAACCACCTTCCCATTAGCAAATTGCTTAAATTTAATCTCAAAAATAGCTTTTTAAACTCATTCATCCCACTTACTACATCTCTCACCTTCTAGCTCGCTTTTTTCTAATCTCACCCCACTTTAACCCATCCTCAACAGAGATACCAAAATTACCTTAAAGCACAAATCTCATCTTGTTACCTCTCATCCCCTTCCCTTGCGCTGTCCTCTGATTTTTCAATAGTCCCCCACTACCTTCAAGATAAAATTCCTCGCTTGGCATAATCTGACCACAATGTACTTACTCCTGTTACGGCCCTGCAGATCATATGACCCTGGGCCTTTGCCCATGCGGTGCATTCACAGCCTGGTGTGCCACAAACTTGCTCTTCAGCAACACTCTTGCATCTGCAATATCCAGAAATCCCATTCCAACGTCACTTTGAAATACTTCCCCAGTACCTCACGTCAGAGTTAGTTATACCCTCTGTAAATAAATGATTTTATAAGAGTCTGAAATTCCTCTCATCAAAAAAAACTTGTTACATATAAGGCAGTATTAATATTAATGTAATATATCTTATAAAATTTGCAAATACCATGTTTCCATGCACAAATAAAGAATGAACTGTTTCATACACTCATTAAATAAATATGAAGACTTTCCTATGCAGCAGGGACTGTTCTAGTTGCTAAGGATACAGCAACAAGACAAAGTCCCTGCCATCATGGAGCTTATGTTCCAGCAGGAAAGACAGACAATAAGCAAATACGACATCGGATTCTCAGATATCATAGATTTATACAATACGTTTTTTTTTTTTTTGAGACAGAGTCTCACTCTGTTGCCCAGGCTGGAGTGCAGTGGCGCTGTCTCAGTTCACTGCAACCTCCGCCTCCAGGTTCAAACAATTCTCGTGTCTCTGCCTCCTGAGTAGCTGGGAATACAGGCATCCACCACCACCCCCAGCTAATTTTTTTTATTTTTAATACAGATGGGGTTTTACCATGTTGGCCAGGCTGGTCTCGAACTCTTGGCCTCAAACAATCCACCCGCCTCAGCCTCCCAAAGCACTGGGATGGCAGGAGTGAGCCACCACGCCTGGCCATATAGCAGAATGCATTTATTAGGGAGACTGAAAGATGACAGTTATTTTAAATGCATACCACAAATTACAACTCTTGAATAATGAAAGAATTTTTTTAAATCCCTTGAAGCTGAAAAGAATTGCTCTTACCCTACCCACAGCCTTTTTCCTATTCACTATCGTCAATATGTTTATGTTATTATAAAAATAGAGAGTGCAACGCCAGGAAAATCCACCCAATCTAGGGAAATCAGAGGGAAGGCATGAATTACCAAAAGTGTCTGAATTCAAAGAATTTTCATGAAAAATAAAATCTTAAAACTTTATGAGACATAAACTCTAACTACTGATAAACTGTTTCCACAAAGAGGCACCATCAGACCTACGTTTGAGCAGAGCATAAATTGGAAATGGTATGCAAATAGATGTTTTACTTTAGAAAGCCTTTGAAAAGTTGGTTTATTTAAACCAGCTAAATAATCCTCGCAAGCAACCTTGAGTACATAAACCCAGCACCCCACACATTTAAATGCTCAACATATATGTATTGATTTCATAGTTCAATTTATATGCTTGGTCAGTTGCCTTTTACAGGAGGGCTCCACAAACCACCAAACATTCTAAACACTGGAGTTTCAATTAATGGGGCTGTATTATGCCTCCTTTGAAGAAGTGTAAAAGCCATCAGCACAGCCAATCAGGAAAATTAGAGAGACCCAAGGCCCCTCTTCTCACTAAAAAGGCCCCTGTTCTTCCCACAACAAAGAGTACCTCCTCTACAGAAGCCCTACAGAGGTTAAACTCACCAGTCTGTCCCTGAAAGATTTGTTCATCTGTTGTAGAATACCTTAATCCCTATTATAGCCCTGGAAGCTCTGCTGTGGAATTTTAGGACTAAAGTCTTATTTCTTCAAAACAAAAAAAAAGGATCTTAACAAAAATGTTCTTCAGCCATTCTGCTCCCCTCTGCCCCTTACATCCCCTTTATCTAGAGAACTCCAATTCATTCCTAGATCTCTACCTATGTGTCTTCTCTTTAGAAGAAACTTCTGTGACTGCATCATCATCACCAAGACGATGAGGTGCCCTCCTAAACATTCCCAGGATACTCTCTTGGTATCCCCATCACGGCATTTAATACCCTGGACTAGGGCTATTTCTTTGACTGCCCCACAAGAACACAGGTTCCTTGAGCTCAGGGTCTATGATGTGATTACCGGTGTCTTCCACACATGGCACACACAGCTTATTCCTAGAAGGCACTCCACCTCTATTCAATAAAGGAAGATGGTTTGCCTTGTCTTTTTCCATCCTTTACTTTTATTTGTTTATTTACTTGGGAAACAGAGTGAGAAATTTCAAATATACTTTGTCTAAAAACACAGGATTTCATAAATGAAAAAAAAAATAGTCACTGATATGAAGATGTCTTAGGGAAAGCCATAAAAGAACGACTCAGTTCTACTATCAAGATGCATTTCCTACTTATTACTAAGAATTCTTCCCATTAAAATTTAATGCAGTCTTCTCTAGCAGTTCATTTTGTCTACCAAGTCCTTTATGACTATTTTGATAAGTTATTTATTACATATGCATGCCACTATAATAAGTGGATAGCATAGGCAACAGCTCTCAGGACAGAATAAAAAAGGGTCATGTCCAACCTTCATTTGTTAATGCCAAATCACTAGATCCTGTGACCAGCAGTTATCACTGAGTGCTGGCCTGACTGGCAGGGGATCCTGCCACACACTCAATACATGCAACTGCTGAATGCACAAATAAATGAGTATCAGGGTGGAAGGGACCTCAGATCGTAACCCTTAGAGTAATGGGAACACTGTGCAATAATGATGAAACACAGGTGGATACAAAGGCGAGCAACCAAACATAGTGTGTTCAAGAACAGTTTACATATCCTCCGTGAGCCTTTGTCACTTCATTTCTAAAATGGCAATAGAATTAAATGAGATAGGCCGGGCGCAGTGGCTCATGCCTGTAATCACAGCACTTCGGGAAGCCGAGGCAGGCGGATTGTCTGAGCTCAGGAGTTCAAGACCAGCCTGGGCAACACAGTGAGACCTCATCTCTACTAAAATACAAAAAATTAGCCGGGTGTGGTGGCACACACCTGTAGTCCCAGCTACTTGGGAGGCTGAGGCAGAAGAACTGCTTGAACCTGGGAGGCGGAGGTTGCAGTGAGCTGAGATAGTGCCACTGCACTCCAGCCTGGGTGACAGAGGCTCATCTCCAAAAAAAAAAATTGAAATGACGTAACGTACAAAGTATCTTGCATTATGTCTAGCAAACAGTATGTGCTTAAAATTATTATCTGTTATTACTTCATAGATACAATTCAGGTACTAAACTGAAAAGTATAAAACATCAGACTAAACTTAAAACTGGAAATGTATAAAATAGATGTCTCTAGGAAACAGTATAAACTCAGGACATGACTTATGTAGGTATCCTCCATACAGTTCATTGTAAGTATTCTATTTGAGTAGAAATGATGTTTGGTAAAGGTAATCACACCTTAAACAAACTGAAAAGTCTGTTATCTAAAAATAATGCAGTACTTTCCATGGCTTACTCATTGCAGCTTAAAAACACATATTCCATTGAATTATAGAAGGATTACTTTTGGAAGTGTTTATTTGTATATGTACCTGTGGATCTGTATTTTCACATAATGGAGCTGCTTAAAGTGAAGACTATTCCATATCCAGGTGTAATTATACTAGCACTGTGAAGGTCCTCTAGCCACATCTGGCCAGGTCCTCCAGGACAAATCCGCATTATTCTGCCCTAATTTTAATTTTTAATACACGGGACAGAGTCAAAGTTTCTCCATATTCTGTTTAACTCAGGCAGTTATTCAAAATTCCTGTCTTTTGCAAACATCAATTTCAACCTTGACTTAAAGAGAAAGAAATGAAGCAAACACAAAGAGATAAAAGGAAAAGCAGAAAAAAATCAAATGCACTATTTTGGCCCTGCTTTCTATAGGAAAAGGGAAAAAAAAAAATGCTGTTTCCCTAGCCTCATTCTGACTCTGTTCCTCGTGGTTACTTTCAGAAAAAAAGCCAAAGGGGTAAGGGTGGAGTGGGTATGGAAGAAGGAAGGGAAGGGAAGGATGACAAGGTAAGGGGAAAAAAATAGCTACAGAAGAAAAGATGAAAAAAGAAGAAAGGAGAGCTGAAACCCGACACCCAGGAACTCAGGCCTCCAGCAAGAGGCTTCTTGGACAGCAAACCTGCCAGCCGGGACGGGACGTGGAACGGTTCCAACGGCAGCCTTCATTAACGCTTCATACACTCAGCCCCTAATTTACAACCGTTTAACGGCAAACATTCTACAAGTACCTTTGAGGACAGAAAGAAATCTAAGAGAAATTAGGTGCCTAGAGAGCTCCCCTCAAAGGCAAGAGCCCTTTCGTGCAAGCAAGCAATTTCACCACCTCTTTTTTTTTTTTTAATTTATCTGTTAGGGACTTTGAGGGCTGGGGTAGGAAGGGAGTGGAATGGAATAAACAGCCAGTCAAGAGCTGTGGGGAGGTGGACAGAATTGGGGTGCAGGTACATGTAGGATACACAGAAGCTTTGTGTCTGTGGAGGCTGTGTGTGTCTGTGGGTGAGAAGCAGGTCTAAGTGGGTGGAAACAGGTATAGCTAAAGGCAGGAACTCTTCCCATACAGCTAAACCCTTGTTCAAACAATTTAAATAAACAAGAACATTTTAAAAATTTAAAACCCACTAAAACAATCCTTGTTGAGCAGTTTTCTTGAGTGCTTATGTAGAGACCAGATTCAAAAAAGGATTAAGAGGATGTCGCATAACCCAGCTGCAGAAACTGAAACCCGAGTGGGTGTGAGGGGAGATGGCTTGGAGGGTGGGGCCCTCCCATGGCAACTTCAGCAAGCCTTTCTAGTCATCCCCTAAGCTCTGTTTCCCTTCAGCTCATACCTGTGTGTAACTGTAAACAACTTACACACGGTTGTAACTAGCCAGGGCCCAGAACTGGTTAGGCAGCTTTTCTCCCAAGGCCACAGTGAAGAATCAATCTCAGCCAAAACACAGGAGTCCTGGAAAGAAGACTTGAACTGCCTCTTTTCTGGCAGGAGAATGGGGAAAGGGAGGCTAAACAGATTACGTTTTAACTAACAACTTTACCTAACCGGATTAACATTGAAGATTAACCTTCCTGGAGCCACAGAGCTGAATCCCCACTCCTAGGGTGCATGGCTGACTGGAAGCTGGTCTCTGCTCTCAGCCAGGATCTGGTTCCACCCTCAGTCTGAAAAGGAGGGCAGTGTCTTAACTAACTTCCTTTGAAAGGCGCTCTCTCAAGTCGCTCCAGAATGGGTTCCATGGAAAGTTAATTCCACAGGCTAAGGGGTCTCATCTTCAGAGTATTCAACTGCAGCACTGAAATGCACTTAACCTTCCCTGGAACAACAGGAAAATACAGTGAAAGCTCACAACGAGGCAGGGGACAGGGAGTGGGTAAAAGGGCTTGTACTCAGCGTGGAACAGGTGAGATGCTACACCATGCCCTGTTCTGCCAAAATTAAGACCCTCCTGCCACAATTTAAGCTAAAGTCTGTGTACTCCCTTATTCCCACCTCCTCCAGAAAAGGGCACTTGCATGCTTTCTGTTAAAATGAGATGGTTCTTCTTCCCCATTCCAGTGGAATGTGGTAAAATCCTTATCACCTTCATAATGGGCTTACCTGAAAGTGAATGAGGCTTCCTGGGAAAACCCTTCTAAAGGAGTGTCGGATGCCTCAGAAAGAACTATAGATTTACCTTCCTCCTTTCTGTTTCATCACAGCCATAGAAGTTTCTCAGCTCAGGGACTCTAAAGGTGGTTGCTTATTGAACCGTGAATCTGGTTAATCTCAGGTTAAGTTCACCTCTGTGTCTGCTATTTTTTGTTTGTTTGTTTGTTTGTTTTTGAGACGAAATCTTGCTCTATCGCCCAGGCTGGAGTGCAGTGGCCCAATCTCGGCTCACTGCAACCTCCACCTCCCAGGTTCAAGCAATTCTCCTTTCTCAGCCTCCTGAGTAGCTGGGACTGCAGGCGCCCACTACCACGCCCAGCTAATTTTTGTATTTTTAGTAGAGATGGGGTTTCGCCATACTGGATCAGGCTGGTCTCGAACTCCTGACCTCAGGTGATCCCCCCCGCCTCGGCCTCCCAAAGTACTGGGATTACAGGCATGAGTCACAGCGCCCGGCCCTGTGCCTGCTATTCTGAGGGCAGAAGAATCTCCAATTTTTATAAAATGCAAGCCATTCCTCGGGTATGAAAATGATAACTTCCTCATTAGAAGTGAGTTGTTTGGATTACTTCAGTGGCTGGATTAATCTTGATCCGTGTGACCAGAAGCAAACGTGTCTGAGATGGCTTGACCACTTTAGGGACGAAGTCTGCAGCCAATGAATGCAGTAAATAAACTAACAGGCCCACAAGGGATTCAGCCCCTAGTCATGTGTTTACTAGCCCAGTGCTTTAACCAGTTAAGCTACACTGTGTTAAACAGGCATGGGGCTGCTCAGGAATGAAATGTGCCAAAAGCTCTGTTTGCATTTTGTGGCAAGAGAGGGAATGCAGGCAGACTTTAGTTCAAAAGCAGTAGCAGGCCAAACGCAATGACTCATGCCTGTAATTCCAACACTTTGGGAGGCTGAGGTGGGCAGATCACCTGCGGTCAGGAGTTCGAGACCAGCCTGACCAACATGGTGAAACCCCGTATCTACTAAAAATACAAAAATCAGCCAGGCATGGTGGCAGGCGCCTGTAATCCAGCTACTCAGGAGGCTGAGGCAGGAAAATCGCTTGTACCCAGGAGGTGGAGGTTCTGTGAGCCTACATCACACCACTGCACTCCAGCCTGGGCAACAGAGCAAGACTCTGTATCCAAAACAAAAAAAGCAGCGGCATACTTTAGGCCCTCACTATTTTCATTATTTTGGTCTAGCCTTACAGAAGCAGTACATCTTGGATTTTCTAACACAGTCCTGACTCAAGTATCCCATTTAAATTTTCCCATAATTATACTCACAATTGTAAGACCAAACAGTCTAAATTGAGATTTAGGAAATGGGAACACCGTGTTTAAAGTATTCAACATTAGGAGAGGTACATCAGATGCCAGGATGATTTGGGTCTTAGCATTGCCCCTAAACTGGCAGTTGTGAATTAAAATTTGGTTTGGAAAAGAATTTCTCATGAGGTCTGAGTTGCACACACACTAGCTTCAACTTTTGTTGGCTTGTTTCAAAAGAGCACAGAAGCTTTTTAAGAGAAGAAAAAAAAAAGCGGGAGGAGAGGAGTTGTACAAAGCCAGCTCTTTGCTTAGCAAACCAGTAGGAAAAATAAAATGAAAGAACACACACGCAAAAATGTATTTCTTGTTTTCACTACAGCAGTAGGCTTTTAGAAAGGCACAACCCATTGAATCTAAGCTTCCCTAAGCATTTGCAATATATAACAGAGCAAGAAATGAGACAAGTGTCCCCACAATTGCCAGGCATCCAGTGTCCAAACCCCATTCCCAGTTATCCCCATGCCAGGCCTGTGTCCCTCCCCTCCTGAGGGACAGTCCCACTCCAGGCAGCTTTTATAATAAGTCTCAACTCTCAAAAGAAAAACGATGGGTTTGAACTATTAACCCTTCCCCAGAAAGGACTAAAATTAAGAAGAGGCCACTGGCAAAATATTCACGTGGGAATACTGTAAAAAATAACAAGCTAAAATATGCTCCCACAATTGCAGATTTGCCTGAAGAAAGAGAAAAGAAACAAAAACGGAGGGGGGTGTGGCTGAGCAGTAGAAGATGACTGTAAGGTCAAGCTCAGGATCTATTTAGAAAGAATTATACCTGCACATCATGTATCCCAGAACTTAAAGTAAAATTAAAAATTAAATAATTAATTTTAAAAAAAAGAATTACATAGGCCAGGCGTGGTGGCTCACACCTGCAATAATCCCAGCACTTTGGGAGGCCGAGGTGGGCAGATCACAAGGTCAGGAGATCAAGACCATCCTGGCTAACATGGTGAAACTCAGTCTCTACTAAAAATGTATATTTTAAAAAAAATTAGCCAGGCGTGGTGGCAGATACCTGTAGTCCCAGCTACTGGGGAGGCTGAGACAGGAGAATGGCGTGAACCCGGGAGGCGGAGCTGGCAGTGAGCCGAGATCGTACCATTGCACTCTAGCCTAAGTGACAGAGGGCGACTCTGTCTCAAAAAAAAAAAAAAAAAGGAATTACACAATTTAGAAAGAACTGGAGTTCATGCTGGTCTCAGAGGGAAGGAAAGTTAGAGTGGTGTTAGACATGCGATCTATTGGGAGAGAATGAAAAGAGGGGTAAAATCATACTGATAAAGCTACTGGCAGAAACACTCTTCTTTGCAAAAAAAAAAAGAATCAGGAGAAAAAAGAGACAGAAAATAAATCTGGTGTAAAGAAACACCATGACGTCTATCAGCAGGGCAGGGTTGGTCAGGACACAGACTGGAGCTGGACAAACCAGGATTCAAATTAAAGCTCAGCCACACGCCTGTTGAATAACCTGGGGCCACTGAGCCTCTATTTCCTTTTATGTAAAAGTGGGATAATGATCCCTCCCCTTCCTACCTCCGGGTAGTTTTAAAGGTCAAATCTGATCACATAAATGAAATATGCTATACGCTCCAAGGATGACACAATGTCAAGCTATTTCAGGTATAAGGCTCTTTATGAAAAATTTGGCTGCCCAGGTAGCTCTTCAAAAAGTTAAGAAGAATAAAAAAGGCAGAGCGTCACTGGAAAGGGTGGAGCTTGTTGCTCAGAAAGGATAAGAACCAATGACAAAACCAAATGCAATCAGGTTTTTCAAGGAATTTACCACATACTGAGAGTTCCAGTGATCCAACAGAAAATCAATAAACACTAGTATGTTCCTCGGAAAACTCTAGGAATTAAACTAGTTCCGCTCAACTGATGTCTCTCTAAGAGTGCTGGTAGTCATCCGTCATCCATCCACAAGGTTTGGAGTGGAAAGATACACAAAGAAGCCCTAAGACAATGGAAGGCAATGACTTCACCCTCCACAGTCTGCCTTGGTCTCCACCTAACTCCTGTCTGAAATTTCCCAGCTCTGGTCTCTACCACCCTCTAGGAAGGGAGGGAACAAAGGAAGTTCTCGAGAAAGGGGAAAGAGAGAAAAGAAAAAAAGAATTCTTATTCTACTAGCCAGATAAAAACAAACAAACTGCTATGATTTGAATGTGTCTCCCAAAAATTCCTGTGTTGGAAAGTGAATCCCTCTGCCCTCATGAATGGATGGATACAAATGGATTAACATTGCTATCCCAGGAGTGGGTCTGTTACTGTGGGAATTGCTTTGTTATAAAAGCAAGCACTCTGGCTCTCTTGCTCCTGCCCTCTCACCATGTGATGAACTCCACCATGTTACCAAGAAGGCTCTCACCAAATGCCAGAGCCATGCTCTGGGACTTTCCAGTCTCCAGAACCACAAGCCAAATACACTTTTTGTGAATTCCCCAGTCAGTGGTATTGTTATACCAACAGAATATGGACTAAAATACCAGTAGAACCAGAAACCCAGGAACTGGGGAACTCTACAGAAATGTACAGCAATAATTGAGTCTCTTAAATTAATTATTTATTTATTTTTAAAAACAAAAATTTAAGGCCAAGGCGTCTTAAAGGTCCAGAGTTATAAGCTACAAACTCTCCCGAGGTATTATATTTACAGCATGGCTGCAAGACCCCAAAACGAACGCCACGAAAAGTCTATTCTTAAAGGTAATGTCCTAAAATATGGAAGAAACTTCAGAAATTCATGGAGAAAAAGTACATGCCAGGTCCTGGCTACAAGGCAATAACTTTAGAATTATCATAGGTAGGAACAACAAGGTGAATATCATGGTCCTCTGAAGACCATGTAAAGATTTGGGAAATTCTTGCTCCTTGGCCAACAAATTTCAAAGTGTAGTAGAAAATTATCTCTGCACCCCCAAATAGCTCCATTTCAATACATTACTCCAACAAAACTAGATAGTTCCACGTCGTCACAGAACTATGTTATATTTTCTAAGTGTCAACCCTTGATGTCACCATCTACTAAGGAGATGATGACCACCCTTCTAGGGGGACAACAACCAACTCTGTTCCTTCCACAAAAGACAGGGAAGACAGTCTTCCTAGAAGACCCTGAGGGGCCACATAAACCCATCCTGGCTGAAGAAGTGAGATAACTGGTTGTACAAAAAGAAGTAGACATGATGTAAAGCACTGTTTTCAGACTTTCTAATGAATAACGATTCCTCAAAGGAAATGTTAACCACTGAGCATTTTATAAAACAAAATAAAGCATAAGAAAACCAACAAGAAGTCCAAGGTAAGTGTAGATCCTGGAACAGGGTCACTGAACCCCCAGGGTTCCAACCCAAATCAAGACAGAGGGTACAGTGTGCATGCAAGTAATGGATCCAGTTCAGGAGACTGAGTCTCATACCCACGCTGTGCCACTTACTTGTGGTGTGGCCTTGGCCAAGGAACTACATTTCTCTGACCCTGGATTTCCTCCTGGATAATTTCTTTCTTTTTTTTTTAATTTAGAAAAATGGAACAACATAAGAAGTAAAAAAGCTCAGAGATGAGTGTGGAAACAAAATTAGGGTGAAGTAACAGTGACAGAAATAATAACACTTTAGTTCTTAATACACTAGGATGTCACTATTATCCCTACTTTATACATAGGAAACTGAACCTGAAAAGTTAAAATGCTGTGTTTAAAATCAGGAAGAATGGAACAGAAACTTCTGCCCACCAACAGGTATGTTTTCCACTAGATACAATAAACTCCTACATCATAGGCAGGTCTATGACTCTGGTAACAGTCAAAGTCATTAGAAAATGCAAAAAGTACACAGTAAAGATATGTCATAAAAATGAACCTGCATTGTGACAAACCAGTAATGTCCCCAGATATTGCCAAATGGCCCCTAGGGGGCAAATCACCCATGGTTAGAACCACTGCTCTAAATAGAGGACATGGGTTGAAACTGAAAATGCCTTTGTAAGGAACAGGTATATAAAAGTAAATGAGTAAGGTGTTTGCATGCGAGGGGCTATGATGAACTAGAAAGCTCATGCACCATCTCAAAGAGGGTGCATATTTACCATGTAGGAAATGAGGCCTGATTTTACCATGTGATTTTGCAAGGATTCAAACCTGGATTTGTATGTCATTGTGAGACCCTAATGCACTTGAAAGTAACCTTTCTGCACAGAAAATATTTCAGGGGCTACTTCAGTTGTTAAAGATACCTGATGTATTAATGCATTAAGGTTCAAAATTGAAAAACCAAAAAAAAAAAAAAAAAAAAAAAAAGGAGGGGGACCCGCATGACAATAAAACAAAACAAAAACACATAACCAACTTTTCCCTTTTACTTGTTCTTTACAACTCACTCTAATAGAAAAATTGGACTGAAACAACAGACTTTCTTTTACTGAGAAATTCTACTTTCCATTTTTCTGTGTTCAGGGTACCATACCGAACTCCACCAAAGCCCTAAAAATTACAACCTTTGCAGCTATTTTGTCAGCTGTATTTCCCTAAAATGTATTTTTCCTAGCTAGCCCGGGCTGGGTGTCTCTTTCTGTCATGCTTTTCTTATGAGCCCATTTGCAAAGACAGGGTCTAATTCTGTGTTCTTTAGAGCACCTTTCATCCTGTTGTTGATTAACACTAAATAATAATGATGTTTATAATAATGGCTGTCAATAATCATAACCATAACCATCATCCCCATAAATAAGATTTCCCACTGGTGGCGTCTTGAAGCCAGTGAATATACAACGATCATATCAGTTTGGCAATCACCTACTAAAAGCAAAGCTGAGTTAGGCACTGACAATGAGTAAATGAATCATACGGAACATGCCAAAAGTGCGGATTAATAAACGGCTCCTCTTCCCCTTTAAAAAAAAAAAAAAAAAACCCGGCTCCCACCATCATCAACTAGCCAGGTGACTGACCTTGTTTTCCATTACAACTACTCCAGTCTTAGCTTGAAGAGCCATCATTCGTGTCATCCTCAACTGCTTCACGGCCAGCTTGCCACCGTGGGACCACTACTGAAAACTGCTCTACTGCCACTGCCCACTTGGCTCACCAGAGCAATTTTCCAAGGGCTCTGATCATAGTTGCCAGGAGTTTTTAGGGAGAATCATGCCCGAGTCCATAGAGTTGCACAAGGGAAGTTCTGGGTAACAATAACTTCATTCCGCTGAAGGGAACTTTGCAAAGCAGAAATCCCATTTCTTGTAGAGTAAGGATATTCTTAGGAATCAGAAAGCTTTCTGCTAATAGAAAGAATACAATATAACTGTGGGTTCAGACATGGTACCTTCTTAAAGTCTGTTAAGACTCTAAATTCCAAGCCCAAACTATAGACTATATAAGAGAGGATATAAAAGTATGAACAAAAACCAGGTTCTTTTGTCTTCACGTTCAAGACAGTTGAGTGAAGACAGTGTAATGAAAAGGGCTCTGGAGGGAGACATGTTTGATTTCTGCCACTTATTAGTTAATCACAGTTCTGGGCCTCAGTGTCCTGATCTATAAAATTAAATATTTGGAGTAGATCTGTGCTGTCTAGTGAGGTTGCCACTAGTCACTGTGGTTACTGAGCATTTCATGAAGCTGCTCTAAATTGGTAAAATACAACCAAATAGTGAAGACCTAAGACAAAAAAGATTATAAAATATCTCATTAACATTTTTATGTTGATTACATGTTGAGACAGTAATCTGAATATACTGGAAAATATTTTATTAAAATTAATTTCATCTTTTTTTAACTTTCCCTAATGTAGCAATTAAAATTTTTAACTTTCTACTTAAATTTAAAGTATCTCTCTTTTGGCCAGGCACAGTGGCTCATGCCTGTAATCCCAGCGCATTGGGAGGCCGAGGCAGGAAGATCACAATGTCTGGAGTTCGAGACCAGCCTGGCCAAAATGGCAAAACCCCGTCTCTACTAAAAACACAAAAATGTGGCAGGTGCCTGTAATCTCAGCTACTTGGGAGGCTGAAGCAGGAGAATCACTTGAACCCAGGGGGCAGAGGTTGCAGTGAGCTGAGATCATGCCATTGCACTCCAGCCTGGGCAACAAGAGCAAGACTCCGTCTCAAAAAAAAAAAACAAAATAATTTCTCTTTTTCTCAGTGCTGGACTAAATGATCTCTCAAGTCTCTGTTGCAGCTTTAACATTCTGTGTTTCATCTTGTGCTTCTGAGAGATCTTCCTACAGCAAGAAGGGGAATTTAAAGCATGTCTTTATAGAGGCTCAACGTCCTTATCTCTAAAATGGGGATAATGCCACCTTTGATGTGAGATGAAATAGGAAGGTGACATGAAATTAATAAAGTGCTATAGAAATTAAGTTATTATAATCATCACACTATGCAATTAATTCCCAGGAGGTTCTACCAAGAAACAGCAACCTAGAATGACAGGTGAAAGAAGGTTAAAGTGGGAAAAGTGAAGCTTCTCCCAAAGGAAGAAAATATCAGCTTCACCTTAAAGTTTCCAAGCTTATAGGCATGAATGAACTCAGAGAGAATCAGGAGCTGAATCTCTCGAGAGCAAGAGATTCTCAGAACAGTCATGCAGAGCCAAGGAAGAAACGGAGATAATAACAATAAGTGCCTGCATTATGTGTGAAAAGCACCTTGGTCCCCAAGCACAAGGCACTTTATACTTTAAAGGAAGTACAAGGTGTGTTTTCAACCCAGTGAAAACTAAAAAAGGAAGAAAAAAACTTAGCAATATTTTTGCAAAAATTTGGCTATTATTTTATTATTTTTCCAGTCCCCCTCCTCCCCTGCCACAACCTTTAGAGGTAAACCAAATACCCACATTTTTACAGATGAAAAAAAACAGAGGCTTAAAGAAGTTACTTGTCCTGGGTTGTGCAGCTGGTAACCACTGAAGCTGGGATTTACACTCAGGACTCTGTATCTGATTATTTTTCTCATCAGGTAAAAGGGGAGAGAGTATGGGGGCAGACACAACATTTCTAACCTTTTGGGAGCATAGCTTAATTCTCTGGAAGTAACCTTGGCACCTAGGGTCCACTTAACATTTGAAAAATACAATTGCTACCACAGCAACCCACCAGGAGTCAAAATCCAACAAAATGATGTCTGGATTTATAAAGAGATAAGTTGGGTTAAAAAAGAATCTAAGGGTTGGACAGGCACGGTAGCTCATGACTATAATCCCAACACTTTGCAAGGCTGAGGCAGGCAGACCACTTGAGCCCAGGAGTTCAGGACCAGCCTGGGCAACGTGGCGAAACCCCATCTCTACTAAAAATACAAAAAGTAGCTGGGTGTGGTGGCACACACCTGTAATGCCAGCTACTTGGGAGGCTGAGGCATGAGAATCCCTTGAACCCGGGAGACAGAGGTTGCAGTGAGCCAAGATCACGACACTGCACTCCAGCCTGGGATACAGAGCAAGATTCTGTCTCAAAAAAAAAAAAAATCCAAGGATTGTGTGCTACAAATGCTGGGAAAGTACTAGCTCTCAAGTTCCCACTGTGGGGAAAGAGAGAGAGCAACCTGTCACAGGTGAGTGCTCATGACAGAAAACCCAGGGGCAGTCTTCATCTTCAGCAAGGCCAGCGGGTGGGAGACTGGTGTGTCACAGGAAGCAGCAGAGACTCTACTCAGGAGGAATGGGTGGGAAGGAGGGGATACAGAATTCTAAGCCCGAGGAGCAATAAGCCCTAACACCTGGCTGGCCACATGTGGTCATAGATCCTGTACTGCTTTTCAACTTACTGTGTGGAGGTGCCATGCCAATTCCAACAAGACCACTCCCTTTCATTCCTCCTGGTTCAGGCTAGACTCTGCCCCAAAGCCTCTGTGGCCAGGGCCAGCACCCTCAGACTCTGCTCAGACGCTGCTCCTCCTCAATGACAAGGAGAAATGGTACTCACAACTGTGGCCTCAACTTCTCCTTTCCTTTCTCAACAGACCATCAACTTTGCATACCCTTGAGAATTAAAGGCCTGCCAGGGATAATCTTAACTCTGGAAAGTTGGGCTACTAGGCAAATTTGCAGCAATAGAAGCTGCTTCGTGATATTCCTGAAATTCAACCAAAATGGTTGGCATGGAGGTTTACACGTCAAAGCTAAGTGTTTCTATTTCCTTTCTTAGGACATACACTGGGACGAACCTCATTCAGACTCTCACGCTCAAACCATGAGCCCTGTGAGGATCTCATATGCTAGGAATGAATCACTGTCGACCTCTCTTAAAACCACAGACTTGAACACAACTTGATTTGAACAAAGACCCTCCTCCCCACCTCCCTCCAGCTTCCCAACCCCCATCCCCTTCATCTGCCTTTCCCCCCAGCCACATTAACTACTCAGAAACACAGTCACTCCACTCTAGAGTTACTCAGGAATCACATTCTTAGAATAACTCATCAATTATACCTGTCAACTTGCCAAAAGTGCCACAGGGGAGGTGGAAAGTCTAGACTGCAATGAACTGCAGTACCACAGCACCCCTGTTCACAGAAGGCCCCAACTTTGCAAATGCCTTTACAGGCTCACAAGAAACAAGAATCCAAGAAAATACAGGAGCACTGGGTTAGAATGCAGACACTATCACCAAGTTACTCTCAGGCCCAGGGTAGGACATGGATCTCTTCATTTCTCTACTTGTAGGATAGGAAAACCTGCACAAGTCTGCTAACAGAATGTTCTGCCATACAAAGCCTGGGTTAGGAAACATTAAAAAGAAATGTCACTGTATTATTAAAATATGCACACAAGCTCATCGTCAATAAAAGTGCTGCCAAGAAAGCAGCGCCATGACAGACATACTTTTTAATTAATTGGCATGGATCATTAGTAATTAGAACATTTATTGTATGCAAATGCTGCTAACTGTGAAAAGTTTACTCTCTTAAGCAGGGTAAACATTCACAGGAACACCGTTTGTGCTCCTAATATAGTTACAGAGCTTCTTTTCTCATGTGCGAAAAGGTAAGTTTTCTTTCAACTTAGACTGAAATGAATTAGAATCTACATTATCGAAGATCTTAATTAATAAGGTTTTCCCTTGATTCCAAAAATTTTGTGAACAGAACTCTTTTCCAAAAATATTTAATTGGGGCCAGGAGCGGTGGCTGATGCCTGTAATCTCAGCACTTTGGGAGGCTGAGGCAGGCAGATCACTTGAGGCCAGGAGTTCAAGACCATCCTGGCCAACATAGTGAAACCCCATCTCTACTAAAAAATACAAAAATCAGCTGGGCATGGTGGCACACACCTGTAGTCCCAGCTACTTGGGAGGCTGAGGCAGGAGAATCGCTTGAACCCAGGAGGCGGAGGTTGCAGTGAGCAGAGATTGTGCCACTGCACTCCAGCCTGGCAACAGAGCAAGACTCCATCTCAAAAAAAAAAAAAAAAAAAAAAATTAGCCAGGTGTGGTGGCACACACCTGTAGTCCCAGCTACTCAGGAGGCTGAAGCAGAAGAATCACTTGAACCCAGGAGGCGGAGGTTGCAGTGGGCCAAGATCGCACCACTGCCCTCCAGCCTGGGCAACAAGAGTAAGATCTTGTCTCAAACAAACAAACAAACAAACAAAAACCTCAATAAATGTCTGGAAGGGTAATCATGCAGTCAGATATGTATATTTTTTTAGTATCCTGAATCTTCAACATCCCTGTAGAGCAGACTTTGCTCTTTATTTGGTTTACAGTTTAACAAATCCTTAGATCAATGCCCTGTTTACCCCAACAGAACAAACTCCCAATTCCTCTAATCATCCAGGCTTCCAAGGGCTAGGTAAAAGCATATACTTTGGGGAGTCATATATAGTCCACTATGATGCTGAAGATTTAGGGGAGGAAAAGGCAATAGATCTCCTGGTCACAATGCCAAGCAAGATTTCACACTGTTGTCCTCCTCATTAAGGCTCACCAATAAAGGCACCTCTCAACTTAACTTCCTCCTCGTCAATTTAGGCCTCGTTATTCACTTCCCACAGAGCAGCTTGTTTACCTGAGGCACAGGGGGGCTGCGGCGATTGGAAAGAAGCAAGCAGTGCAAGTGAGCAAGCCTGGAGCACAAAGAAAACAAGGGGCACGCAGGAGAGCCCTGTGGTAGCTCCTAATGAGGCTGGCACAATCAAGAAAGGGTTCCCCTTTTGGCTCCTCCCTTTCCAGTTGTGCTGGCCAAGGTATTTCTTCTATCTGCTCCGTGACCCCTAGCTTTTTTTTTTTTTCCAAGACAGGGTCTCACTCTGTTGCCCAGGCTGGAGCACAGTAGCACAATCACGGCTCACTGCAGCTTTGACCTCCCAGGCTCAGCAATCTTCTCACCTCAGCCTCCCGAGTAGCTGGGACGAGAGGCATGTGCCACCACACCTGGATTTTTTTTATTATTATTACTATTTGTAGAAACAGGATCTCACTATGTTGCCCAGGCCAGTCTTGAACTCCTGGGCTCAAGCCATGTCTCACCTCAGCCTCCCAAAATGTTGGGATTACAGACAAGAGCCACCGAGCCTGGCCTTTTTTATCAGCCTTTTTACGTGAGACTCCATGTGAGCATTAAGATATTTATTTTTCTCTGACAAACAAGAGCACCGCAACAGGAACAGAAATCTAATTCAACTTCAATCACTGGATCACTATAAGACCTTGGAAAAGTCACTTCACCTTCCTCCCCAGCAATTCAATCTTAGGAACAGGAATCAGAAAAGTATTTGTCAGCCTCCTTCCCCATGGTGACAGGTGGATAATACCACCTCCACCCTAAATACCTCGCAGGGATGGAGAAGGATGGATGAGCAGGCATTACAGCCAATATTCTACTCTGTTGCAATAAACAACTCACCTTTTGGAGGTAAACGGTCTCTTTCCAGGGCACCAGGGAATCATTTAGCACTCTGGAAGAAGTAATTTGCTCTATGGTTCTCTGGTGTCCTGAAAAGTGTAATCCACCTCCAAAAGGTGAACCCTTATATCCCAGAGAATTTGTTTTCTCTGGGATCAGAATGCTTTAATGTTTTCAGTTTCAGGAAAAGGCACCACAGGTATCATTTTCTGGTCAAGAGAAGACTCTCCCCCCGTCCCCGTCCCCTCTCCTTACTCATCATCCCATACTCTCTTCCTCTCAAACAGAAACCAGATGAAACCATCTGCAAACAACTTGGGAATGCTGTGTGTGTGCCTGCAGAAACTTAAACAAAAATCCTTTCTCAGCCGCCCCCCCTTCCTCCTTCCCGTGGTTGTTAAGGGCCCGGCGAGTTAATGGGAACTTTTCTCCTCTCCCCTCCCTCCCCCACTGCCCCTCTCCCGCCTGGGTCCTCAGCATTTGATTCCTGTCTGTCACTGAGTGATGAGGACAAAGGGTGAGGAGTCAGGAAAAGGTCTGCGCCACTTTGTTCAGAGTCTGGATTCGAACTTTGGATGAACCCTTCATCGGGGAGGGGGCTGGGGAGGAGGGGAGAGGCCGGCAAGGAGAAATCCGCTGCTGTTCTCGCCGCTGGAGCCTCAAAAAAGAGAAAGATTCTCTTTAAACAACAGAAAGGAAAAAAGAGGGTTAGGAGGGTACAAACAGCCTCCCTCAGCCCCGTTAGGAAAAAGGAGGGCATGGTGGGGGCGGAGGGATAAAGGGGGCCGAGCTTAAGAAAACAGAAGGCTGGGGCAACGCGCTCAAACAAGGCTGTTGGGCCCATGCTGTGGGCGGCCAGCCAAGAGCTAGTTTGTTTCTTCCCCCTCCAGCCTCTCTCTCTCTCCCTCTTATTTTTTTCCCCCCTAAACCAAAGGGAATTCCTAATAAAGCCACAGTAGACTTGTAGAGAGCAAGGGGAAGGAAGAAGGAACCAGAGGTGGGGAAAAAAACAGATGAAACTCATTGCTTTCTGGAAGTCCGGAATAAAGAATATATATGCATATAAAATTATAGCACACTTCACCATATGCTTCAAAACTAAAAAAAAAAAAAAAAAAAAAAAAAAAAGCTTAGTCCAGAGTGTATTTCTCTTTTTCCTCATCTCTCTCTCTGTGTGTGTGTGTGTGTGTGTGTGTGCACTTAACATATACCGGC
This sequence comes from Piliocolobus tephrosceles, assembly GCF_002776525.5. Classification (NCBI taxonomy): domain Eukaryota; kingdom Metazoa; phylum Chordata; class Mammalia; order Primates; family Cercopithecidae; genus Piliocolobus; species Piliocolobus tephrosceles. The sequence goes on along the minus strand of NC_045434.1, from coordinate 21,537,972 downwards.
TGGCAACTTTTACTGTGTGATTTCTCCCCCAAATCCTGTACTGTAGTTTTTAAAAAGCACTATTAACATACAGTTGAAGTCACAGCAAAAGCCAGTTTGTCTTCTTTGTGCTCAATAAAACCCAGCTGAAACTCTTTCACCTCCACTTACTATTGATTTTTCTATTGTGCTTTACAGGCGGGTGTATCTCACTCACTCATCAGACTGCCTTTCATTCTCCGAACCTCTGTGACTGCATCTGGGTGTGAGGCTTTTCAGCTCCCAGTGATGGGTATCCTTGCTTCATTCAATCATTTGGGGCCCGCATGCAACCATGTAGTCACTTTTGGTTTGGCCTCTGTCCTTTGGTCTTTGCCCCAGACTCTGGATTTCACTTCCAAAAAGATCAGGTGTCTATCCCAGCACAGAGGATGAGAGGTGACAAGGCATCCTTGCATCCCAGGGCTCTTTCTCTTCTCTTCTTCCATATAAAAATGGGATTTCAGTGACTGTGCAGGAGATTCAGAAAAGGGGTGGGGGATGAGAAGGAGGATGAGGGAGGAGTGTGCTGCTGCAACATCTGGCACCTGGTCTCTCTACCTCTCCCGGGGACACCCCCTGGTGTGGTGCGTGTGAGGCTGTACGTGCCGGACTGCTGCAAGTGAGAGCTCTGTGTCTGTGTGTGCCTCATCCTCACAAAACGATGTGAAGAAGACAAGCAGATGGGTCAACAGGATTGACTATTCATTAATCTTCCAAGAAACTGGGTTAGGAAGTGAATCCGTGTATCTAAAACTTCTCATTTTGCATTCCTATGAATGGGAGAATAAACTCTACACTTTGAATAAAAGAGTGTGTAACATCCTTACTCTTAAAAAAAAAAATCAGACACACAAAGATCATCAGCTAACAACAAAGAGGCAGATAAACCGCTGGGTGAGTATACACAATACAGAAAGGGCTCCTCACCCGACAAAAGGGAGTGCTAGAAGCACAGACCTGAAAGGGATCTTATTAATCATTCATATCTAACCCCTTCACTTAGAGATGAGAAAGCCAAGACCCCCAATGTGTAAGCAACTTACCAAGTCACCACAACACTCTCCACAACACTCCCCTCTGGTGTTCCTTCTGTCCTATACATTGCTTCCATGAAGCTAAGGAATGGACTTAAGTTTAGGGTAAGGACTACCAAAATCACACCCATACACTTCTTAGGAACACATCGACATAAAAGTGAAAGATAGCCGTATATCTTACCTGAAGATACAGCAGTAGTTGTAGCATCCTACATCCCAGTTATGTAAAACCGGGAATGAGAAACAGGGACACACACACAGGGCACACACACAGACAACACGCTGCCGCTCAACGTCAAGCATGGGCTTGCTATTTCGCTTGTATACCTCGTTATGCATGACATCCTTACAACGCAGAGCCGCTGCTGAAATTGGGTGTGAGGTCGACATTCAAGTCTCATTCTCCATATAAAATCCTGGTGGACTGTTGCCACTGTTCTCTCTGTGGGCAGATAACCCCTATTTTCAAGCTCCCTCTGTGGATAATGGTCTCGACTCACCATCATCTGACTCTCAATCACACCTCTCTGCTCAACTCCCTTGGGATCTCCAGCTCCATATTCACTGCATGCCCCACCAATTCTGTGTTCAACAAGATTTCTAAATCTATGCCATGTTCTAAATCAGCCCTCCACATGCCTGCCAATCTGTGACTTCTTTCTCTTGCTTTGATTTTATAAGCAATTGTGACAGTATAGGTTAACAAAGAAATCTTACAGTTACATGGTGCTTTATAATTTACAAAGCATTTTACACCCATCTCACTGGAGATTCACAGCCTCCCTGGAGGTGGACAGGGCCTGGATAACGAGTGTAACTAGTGCCCCCATTACAGATAAGAAATTGTTCTGAGTGAGGTGCCCCCTCATTACCTATCAACTCAACAGTAGAACGGTCCAGTAATTGTTCCCCTGCATCATAATGCTGCTCCACATGGACTCAGATGTTTCCATTTCACCTTGGAAATGAAAAGGGGAAAGCATGCATTTATTGAACACTTATCATGTGCCCAGTCCTGTGTTTGATGCTTGTTCTTGCAACAGGGATAACTTCAGCACGTTTACCATGAGCAGCTTCCTCTAGCACAGCAATGAAATACATGCACATGTGTCTTCTGCAGATAGTACACACCCCTTTGCTCTTCTTACTCCTGTATGAACACATTACAGCAATAAGTCCACCAATGTAAACCCCTAAACATAGGATGTGTGGATCTGTCCATAGGACTATGAGAGTGATCGCCTATTATTTAGCTCTTTCAACATGTATGTAGTACAGCACCTATCTGTGAATATTCAGAGTTGTACTACCAGGTTCCCCAGTTGCTCTTCTCTCTTTTTTACTAAGTACTCCTGGAAAAAGCCATTTGTTGAATATATGAATGAATGAATGAATGAATGAATGAATGAATGTCATAAGCACTACTTTACTTATTCAAAGGATATTATATAGAAGAGGAGAACCTATATATTGAAATTTATTACATTAATCACAGAAAGGAAGGGGGTTCTTGTCTAAGAAAGGAATCCCCATGAACATTGGATGTAAAGAAAAAGTTTACAACCCAAAACACTAAAAGCTTCTCAGCTAGACATACACTGTTATTAGCTGCCAAGATGCCCCAGCCAGGATGGCAGCCTTGGCAACTAAGAATAACATAAATAAGAAATCTTAACAGATTGTGGTTCTTCTTAGGACATTTTTATTTAAATGCACTGGTTCTCAATGCCTGACTACCCTCCTCAAAGACTACAGCCAAGACTACAGTGAGATTCCTTGCCTGACACTGGCCCCCAACCCCAACCTCCCCAGACAGGTCTATAAATAGCAAAGCCACTAAAGCAAATGCTAAACCCAACACTGAGTGGGGCTGATGAGGATGGAAGTTTGCAGGGAAAACTGAGCTTCTCACTACTCCTTCCTCAGAAACATTAGAACTGCCCTGGGATTGGGGGAAGGGTGTCCCCAGCGAATGACCCCAAAAAGTGACAGCCAAGTTTGAGATATCGCAGACTGTAGCTAGGAATTTTCACTAAGGGAGGAGGGGAATGGAAAGAGGTGGGGAAAATTCTTCCTTCACTCTTCCCCAGGAAGAGGTTTAAATTACACATACTCACATTGGAAGGGGTTGGGGAAGGAGTGAGGCGGGTGCACAGAAAGATGTCCGTTCCATTCTTTCGCTTGCCTCCGGTTCTACAACTTCTTCCATTGATGTCAAATTAATTAGTGAATTTCCATTTTTAGCTTCCTGGTGTTATTTATTTTATTACTATTATTATTACTAGCAGTAGTAGTAGATGGAAGAGTCCTTTTCTAGTATTTTGGTTCATCTGATGGGAGGAAAACTGGACAAAAGGTCAACATGAACAGACAGAAAATTAGTTTAACTTTTAAAAGAGGGGGAAAAAGAAAAGAGGAGATTTTACAGAGGAGAAGAGACAGGCCAATCTGTGGGAGGGGGATAAAAGGAAGGTACTGGAACCTGAGCCCTTGATGAGTTAAAGAAACAGCTGCCCCCTCATGTCCGCCTCTCCCACTGGAAGGTTGTGTCCAGCCAGCTTCCTAGTCTGATTATCACTTGCCCTTACACGGTCCTCAGGTGTCCTCTCTTGCACACTTCCCATTCTACCTCACCCCCATCTACTCCATGATACCCCTCTTACTCTTCACACCCCAAAAACAAAATCTTAACTCAGAAAACAGAGAAGCTGCTCAAGAACTTCTCCCCATTCAATAACATGTTGATCCAAACCAGAAACCTTTCTTTCTGAGCACTTAACTGGAGTGATGCAATAGATCTAAAGAGGCTTTTCCATCCTGTCTTCTAATTCTCGACACATCACATAAGAACACACATAAGATGAACAAACTAGTATCCTTCAAGCAGACAATACTACTTTTAGATCTCTCTGTCTCTTTCTCTATCTCTCTCTCACTCACTCCCTCCCTCCTAGAGACTGAGTTTGACTCTGCTGTCCAGGCTGGACTAGAACTCCTGTGCCCGAGTGATCCTCCCACCTCAACCTCCCTAGTAGCTGGGATTTCTAGGCATGCACCGTACTGCACTTGGCTTTTGGAAATAATTTCTTAAGATATTCTATCTAAAAATATAAGAAAATCCAAAATAGATTTAGATGAATTATTTGTGATTCCTTTCCTCCTTCCCCTCTCCCTCCCTTCCTTCCTTCAACTAGCATTTGTTGGGCATCAAATATATATACCAGGCACTGGTCTAGATATGCAAAGATGAATAAAGCATGGCTCACTAGGACCTCACCATCTTCAAGGCGGAGCTTGCAAGCTTGGAGAAAACTGGGTTCATCTTGCAGGACTTTCTTTGAGAGCACACTGGGGGTTAAGTGCTATGCTATACTCAAGTTATCTTCAAGGGCCTGATCAAGAGCTGCCCTAAAGAAAATGCCTTCGTTTTCTCCCAAAGGTAAGCAATTTGAGGACAGGTTTCTGTCTTGTATTTCTCACTCTGCCTGCCATAGAAGTACCCAGGAAATGGTTTTTCAATGGAAAGAAAGAAGAGGAGAAAGGAAGAAGAAAAGGAAATAAGGTAAACATTATTTCTAATAAGTGTAGTAATGAGTATCTAAAAATTAACAGCCCTGGATAAAACCAGTTGTGGTAGTTATTTGCTTTTTACACTCTTTATTTTACACATGTGTCTCGGGGACTGTCCCTCCTGGCCTTCTTAGGAACCATGTTTCTTCTGTAAGCCAGTCACAGGAATCACAATGGCGGCTACAACTCCAGCTGCCCATGAAAAAAGGAACAGTGTCTCCCAGCTAAGGCTGCCAGGTCAAGTCAGGAGCAGACTAAAAGAGGGGCCCCACTCCCCTCTCACCCTGCGACCTGAGAGTCAGAGAGGCTGGGTTAGTTAGCCCAGGAATAGGACCCTCTTCCCTAAAAAAGAATGGAAGCAAAAAAGCAAATCTACAAGACAATAGCCTCTCTCCTCTCAGAAAACTCTCACATGCCCTATTATTCTATTTTTTTTTTCCCTCCTCTCTTGGCTTAAAGATCCAAACCCCAAATTCCAAAAGGCGAAGCTAGCTGTAACTAGAGTGTAGTTTAAGCCATCTATACTTCATGTCACAAAAGAAAATGTTCACACTTCTATCATACAGCAATTATCCAGCTAGAGTACAATGTAACTATTAATATATGTTTATTCCCAGTAAATCATACCTTCCTCAAGGACAGGGACTTTTGATTCATCCTTCTTTTTATTTCAGAGTCAAGAGTAGCAAGTACTCAATAAATGTTAATAAATTAATTTTTCCCCTTTTGAATAAGCAGATAAAACAGTGTTTCAATTCAAAAAAATATTAACTGGATATGTACTATGTATGGGCTGAGCATACAACTCCTGTTCATTATTTTCAAGAAATTCTGAGTCTAACAAGACAATTACATAGTAAATCAATAATTATGATAAAATCTGGTGAGTGCTGTGGATGGGTTATGTATAAAGGGCAATGGTAAAACATGAAATATAATTTTTTATCATGTTGTTGAGGACAATGCCTATCATATCACTACCATCTTCTTACTAGAAATTATGAGGCTGGGTACAGTGGTTCACACTTGTAATCCCAGCACTTTGGGAGGCCGAGGCAGGTGGATCACCTGAGGTCAGGAGCTCCAGACCACCCTGACCAATATGATGAAACCCCATCTCTACCAGAAACATAAAAATTAGCCGGGTGTGGTGGCATGTGCCTGTAATCCCAGCTACTCGGGAGGCTGAGACAGGAGAATCGCTTGAACCCGGGAGGCAGAGGTTGCAGGGAGTTGAGATCCCATCACTGCACACCAGCATGGGGAACAAGAGCAAAACTCCATCTCAAAAAAAAAAAAGAAATTATGAAAGGAATTTTGCATGGTGTCCAGTACCAAGAAAAAAATCTGCTTCTCCTTAAACAACTGATTAGTTTCCAATTCTAAATGCTTTGCAATTTGAAACTGATCCTTTCTCCCTTTTTTACTTGTGCTACTATGAAGGACAAATCTGTAGCCAACCTTTCCAGGATATGGACTGAACAAGGTCCTAGACTAGTTTGACCCAAAGAGACAGGTAGCTACTTCCTTACTAGCAAAAGGCCTGAGAAGTTCACAATAAGAGAGGATCTTATGGATAACATTCCCTTGCATGTTATTTTAGTGCCCTACCTGAATTTTTTTCTTCTAATTTCTTCATTTACTTAGTAAATCTCTTGGTACCACTCACATCTTTTGGTAAGCTTCCTGCATGCCTTTTTGAAAAGAAACAAGCAATAAACAAATAAATAAGATACATAACAGGTTCTCTGGATAAATAAAAGAATTTTTTCCCTGAGTACACAATCATCGCCAAGATACGGAAAATTTACACCGCCATAAGGAAAGTAACACAAGAAAATGTAAACACAAGAAAACTGAAAATAGATGTTGAACTAGGATAGTATGATTAAAGGTAAATTAGTAGATTTATTATTTTCTTTTGTAAAATTTTCTTTATTAAGGTCTTCTTGGTAATAATGATGCTATTATTATATTTGTAATATCAACAGTATTTTTTTCTAAACAGTAAGTTTTAACATGAAATGCCTTGACCTTTTTCTTCCCCTTCAAAGACCTGGGGTGATAAGAACAGCTTCACCTTCACCCTGGTCCTACACACCAGGCTGTTCTCTGGGCCACCACCACAACTTGGAAGGTAGATCTTCCCTCCTCAAAACTGAAAACAACCACTAGTCAAAAAAGGGGGCCGGGCGCGGCGGCTCATGCCTGTAATCCCAGCACTTTGGGAGGCCGAGGCAGGCGGATCACAAGGTCAGGAGTTTGAGACCAGCCTGGCCAATGTAGTGAAATCCCATCTCTACTAAAAATACAAAAATTAGCCAGGCGTGGTGGCCCATGTCTGTAATCCCAGCTACTCGGGAGGTTGAGACAGAAGAATCACTTGAACCCGGGAGGCGGAGGTTGCAGTGAGCCGAGATGGCGCCACTGCACTCCAGCCTGGGTGATGAGGCGAGACTCCATCTCCAAAAAAAAAAAAAAAAAAGGCGGTGGGGGAGCTGCTGGATATGCCTTTCCAACAGCAGAGGCTTTGTAACTGGAGAGATGAGACTTTTGGGTCTCTCACCAAGGAAGCGTCCATCCACACCACTTAGAATCACTAGAGGGCCCAGGGTCTAGAGTCTGGCTGACCAGGGAGGTGGTATGATAGGACAGTGGGTACAGGAAGGGTGTGCAAAGGCAGGACCCTATGCCCTGCTTTATGCTTCTGTCAAAATACTGGACTTCAGAGAAGGAACTAGGAAAGGTGACATATACAACAAGGGTGGTCAAGCTTTAGACCTTCTGCAAAAATAAGTCATGCTTGTTGCCTGAAAGAAGTCAGGTGGATTCTAGAACGAGGTGCGGTGGCTCACGCCTATAATCCCAGCATTTTGGGGGGGCCAAGGAGGGTGGATCACCTGAGGTCAGCAGTTCCAGGCCAGCCTGGCCAACATGGCAAAACCCCATCTCTACTAAAAATACAAAAAAATTAGCCAAGCGTGTTGGTGTGCGCCTGTAATCCCACCTACAAGGGAGGTAGAGGCAAGAGAAACGCTTGAACCCAGGAGGCAGAGGTTGCAGTGAGCCAAGACTGCATCATTGCACTCTAGCCTGGGCAACCAGAGCAAAACTCCATCTCAAAAAACAAACTTGGCTGGGCACAGTGGCTCAATGCCTGTAATCCCAGCACTTTGGGAGGCCGAGGCAGGTGGATCACTTGAGGTCAGAAGTTCAAGACCAGACTGGCCAACACGATGAAACCTCTTTCTCTACTAAAAATACAAAAATTAGCCAGGCATGGTGGCACGTGCCTGTAATCCCAGCTACTTGTGAGGCTGAGGCACAAGAATTGCTTGAACCTGGGAGGCGGAGGTTGCAGTGAGCCAAGATCATGCCACTGCACTCCAGCCTGAGCAACAGAGTGAGATTCCGTCTCAAAAAAAAAAAAAAAAGGTCAGGTGGATTCTAAAAACAGAATAGGCAGAGGCCTAATGAAAATCAGGAAATAAGCTCAAGGCGAGTTTTGAACTTATCCTCTTTACTTGTTTTGCAGCCAGCCACAGTCATGAGATAATTAAATTTCTATACCTGAGAAACAGGATCAGAAATGAGTAGAGCCAGACAATTTGTTATTTGGACAACCAAGTAAGATTCCACTGGATTTCCTTGGAAGAATCACAGTTTGACGGGCTGTCACTCAATGGGAATGAATACTTTTATAGAAAAATCTACACTTAGTAAAACTTACCAAGTAAAATCTCCAAGTTAGCCTCTCATTAGCTATGTGACTTTAGGAAGATTCACTAAACTCTCCATGCCTCAGTTTCCTCATCTTAAAAATCAGAGTAATAATAATAGTGTATCTAATACATGGTTTGTTTGTTTTTTTTTAATATGCATTAATTCCTATTACACACAAACAGGAGAATTCTGGGCTCCGCAGGAAAGTATGAGACATCACTTCTGCTGACATTTTCTGTTCAGTTTCATTCCAGGATGATCCACCACTACCGGGGCCCAGAGCACTCTTTCCTTCAAATCACTTGGAGGACACAAGTATAAAGTAACAGCTTAACCATCTACATAGCATGTCTCCCTTCTTCGGCTGACAGCCAGGACAGACAGACTGTGCTGTCTGTGCGTTCCAAGAGTCACAGAAGCCTCCAGGGCTGGTCTGTCCCAGTAACTGGGCTGAACAAGCTCCTAGACCAGTTTGATCCAAAGAGACAGGCAGCTATTTCCTTACAAGCAGAAGGACTGGGTAGGCCACAGTGAGAAAGCCATCACATGGAATATCATAAACCTTAAGGAGACAGGCGGTCTAATGACACAAGGCCTCAAAGAGCATTAAGTTAACCCAGTATCTTCTACCAGCAGGGAGGGAGAGGAAGGGGAGGGTATGAACATGAAAGATGAAGCTAACCATGAAAATTTAATTTGTTTAAAAAAATGGAAGACAATACACAAATTGTCTACATGTTCTTATTGAATACATAATAAATGTAGGGTATAAACATATATGTGCACCATGATAAAAATTAATTCCAGCTTCTAGAAAGCATTGCTGTTTGTCTCCCTGCTAGCAAGAACCCTGGAGCACAGAGGTAAATTTCACACTTCCTCTCAGCACTCCTTCAAGGCAGAAGCAGACCATGTAGCTTAAGCTGCCCAGGTGAGCAAATGTCACAGAATGCCTATTCAGCGGGTGGTAAATTTCAGCCATCCCACGGAAATGCCAAGTGGTCTCAGGTCACAAGTTTGGCAAATAGCAATGGGGGCTGGGAGGGCATGGAGGGGTGGGTAGGCCCCAGTAGATGGGAGGAAGAGAACAAAAGAGAGTCAAAGGGGAAAGGCAGAAAAGAAATGAAGGAGGTTACAGTGCTTGAGAAAAGGCAGAAAGGCCAAGTATGCAAGGACTCAAACATAGAACATTTCTGAGGCATCTAAGTAAAAAACTAGAACTCCTTGATTCAAAGAAATCATGCTTCTGCATGTATCACCAGGGCAGCAATGAACTTTGGTCAAGAATGACCTTTACAGCCACACTCCTGGCTCTGCGGAACACATTCCTGGCTCCTGTTATGGGCTTTGGGAGTGATGGACCTGCCCATGTTACATTGATTCTGACCTTGATTCAGGCCGCTGGAAGTTCCTTGAGGGTAAGGGCCACAACTCACACATATCTGTATTTTTCAGTCTCTTTCACAACATTCCAGGCATGGGAGGTCTCACAAATATTTGCTAAAACAATAACTAGACCAAAATGGAATATAGACTCTTCAGTCCCATCATGCCCTCCAGGAGATCTAAACCGAAAATGTTTAACTGGTATTTCTCAAATAAAAAAATAAATCCAACCAAGACAGAGATTCATTTTTAACTTTTTCACTATTCAACCTGTGGAAGATACAGAGTTTTCACCAACATCTCCAGAACACAGGGCATTAAAAAATATCTGATGAAACTTGCTTAAAAAACAACTAAACTTCCATAACCTCTTCTTACAAAGGGCAACATGCAGGAGGTGACATTACAGGTGAGAAGATATACTCCAATGGGATCTTGACAACACAAACAATCTTTGCATACTTATAACCAAATGGAAGCCACTCGAGAGATGCTTCTCTCCCCTAGGAAGTCACCAAAACATCTCTGTTTGCAACAGCTAAAGAGGAGTCAATAGAATAAATGAGTAGGAGGGTGGGGGTGTCCAAATCAGGAGCAGAAGGAAGCAGTTATTTCCATTCTTTATTATCACCATTGCTGATATTATTATTGCTATGCTTATATTTTAGCTGCAACATCTGTAACAGTCAGAAGCAACATGTGAACTCTCAACCTACATAACCCTTTCGTCCTCTCCCCCAGAGTTACTAGGATGAGAAATTCATCCTGTGAAATTAATAATGGGCTTGATTCTCCAGCTGGTGGATCAGAGACTAGGCTGGTGGAAATTTATAGAGGGAATTAATTCACAGATTTTCGAAGTAATGAGGGAATTCAACCTTCCTGACTTCTAGCTCTCCCACATTCATTCAATAGAAAGTTTCTGGACGGTCTACTGCAGGACCTGCTGGTTTCCCGGGAAGCTGTAACACAGCAATAATAAGAAAGCACAAGAATCCATTTAAGAATAATAATCACACATCAAGAACATCTTTCCTAGTGTAACTTTCTAAGAAGAAAAATAAAGTAATATGGCTTAGGCATGTGTGTGACGACAGCCCCTTCCTGCCCGGGCTCCAGCAGGCTAGGTGGGGGAGGGGAAGCAACTATGCGTGCATGGGCAGGAGGGGGCAAACTACCAAAATAAATTTTCCATTTTCTGAAAACTGGTAAAAATAAGGCAGCTTGAAGCCCCTTTACACATTCCTCTGAGACAAGACAAGCCGCCATATAAGAAACTAGCTATGTTTGAAGGCCCCAAACCTTCTTCAAGTGTTAAAGAAATCAGACCGAGCTTAAGGAAAACAAATGTCAGTGCTGTTTAAAGTACATCAAGGTTCTTTGGGTTAAAAATCTCCCTAGGGGAAGATGACGCACTCCCTGTAAGAGCTGAGAGACAGAAAAGACGGGAGGGTTTCGGCAGTAACTCCAGATTATATTATTTAATTCATTTCATTACCATAAAGCAACAACTCGAATATTTATCGAATAGAGCTGAAACAATACACGGCCAACTAAGAAAGGAGCTGCAAATTAATACGCGTGCGTGTGAGCACATACACACACTCACCCACGTGCTCACACGCGGCCTTCCGAATTTCACTTCTGCATGCAAAACCACCACCACCGAGGTCTGCCCGGCACCGGCACTTTGCATATTGAAAACGCCGCTCCGGCGGGCCCGAGGGAACAGATCCTGCCCAGGAACAGACCCTGGGCCCGGCTCCCCAGGGACAGACCGCACGTATCCCTCTGCCTCAGAGGCTCTGAATGTGACTCCAAGCCCACATTGAGAGGTGTTTAATAAAGGAAGTATGGCTCCCGAGAGGGTGTCTTCCCCCTGGGTGGCGGCGGCCCTCTCTTTACTACCCTTTGGGAGAACAGTGAAGTCAGCCGGGACAGAGGAGGTGGCGGGGGAGCCTCTGGCCACAGCCGGGAGCAGAGCGCCGCGGCTGACCACTGCAAGCCCGGCCAGGCAAGGGAAATGATGAAAACACAGCAAGCCCCGCTTGGGGGAACACTTGGCTTCGCGGTCCGCGCGCAGGCGGCCGGTGACGCGCGGCCTGCGCTGGGAACTCAAGGCCGGACTCTGCGGAGGGCCGCTTCTTGGGCCGCACGCCCCAACGAGAGGAAGCCGGTGGTGCGGGGCCGCAGATTGCAGAGAAGACCGGGTGCGATGCCGCGCGACGTGGCGCGTAGCCGGCGGACCCGGCCGTGACCGGGCGCTCCCATGCGTCCTCTAGGCTGCGCGCAGCAGCCCTGCGGTGAAGTCAGTAGATTTGCCAGGGGGTTCACGGCCACCCCTAGCCCTCTCCTCTAATCTAAGTATTAATTGTGCAGTGTCTTGCAGCAGGACCCAGGCGACAATCTATGAAAGTCTAGCTCCCAGGAGCATCATTATCCTGTCTGAAAAGGGCATCTAGTCTTAGCACAAGGCCATGTGGCTCGCCACCGGGCTTCTCCACTGTTTCTTGATTCCAAAAGTTTTATTTTGTGATGCATCCCCTTAAACTCCTTCCAGACGACTTCAATTTCTCTTTTCTACGTGATCTGAACGAACATGCCGCCCTCTCATCTCTTGGATTTTATTGTTGCTGGTTTTTTGTTGTTTTTTTTCTTTTTTCTTTTTTCCCATTCTTCCTTAATTGGCCTCAGGATGAAGCTGCTTTAATTATTCCTCACACGACGTGGTTACTTCTTGGGCCTTTATACTTGGTGCTGCGCGCAGCATCACCACCCACCCGCACCCACCCAGACATTTTCCCGGCAAGAGGTTAGGGATTACAGGCACCCTAGTAAGGAGGATGCACAAAGGAAAGCTGTGCATGTGTTACCCGCTCTTTGTTTTTAAATGTTTATTAATGTAAGCAGGGTGCATGGCCCTAGAGCCTCTGCATGCAAATTCTGCAGAAAGGAATTAACGTCTACACCCTCATATCCATAGAGTGCCTTTCAGAATGGATGTAGGCAGGGCTCATCATTAGACTCACTGGGAGTCTTTCTTTGTTAGGGACAAAAGATAAATGCAAAGTTTCGATTCTATTAACAATGGTAATTATAAGGAGGATTCTCAGTGACAACACTTGAGGTCTCAAATCACCTAACGCCCTCAGGAAAAGCAACTGACTCTCCCTGCCCTACCAGCACAGGCCACTAGGTAAACTTATTCCTCTGACCTACTGGCAGATTCAAAATATATAAACTTTTTTCTCATACTTACCACTCTTTCTTAGGGAAACTCAAATATCTTTCTGAATATCCTCACTGGAGGTTTGCAAAAGCCCCAATGGCAGTTAGGTGGGAAACAGAAATTATTTCAGTATTTCAGCTGAGGCAAACGTTGAACAAGTAACTCTACCATTCCAAGGTGAAGGCCAAACCCCTTTCCTAAATTCCTGGGCTCTGCCATATGAACTCAAGAAGGTATTCTGCCCTTCCAATACTGCAATCAGAAATCTATTCCAAGACAAATTTCCAGTCTAAAATCCAATAGCTGCAAATACATAGCATGGAAACAACATACGCATTTCATCACAAAGTCCACAAGGTGGATTAAGCTGGGATTGGCCTCCAACTGGCCTTATAAATGGGATCCTGAATGCTTCAACACGTTTTGTTTTGTTTTTTTTTTTTTTTTTTGAGACAGAGTCTTACTCTGTTGCCCAGGCTGGAGTGCAGAGGCACGATCTCAGCTCATTGCAACCTCCGCCTCCCAGGTTCAAGCAATTCTCCTGCCTCAGCCTCCCAAGTAGCTGGGGTTACAAGTGCCCACCACCACACTCAGCTAATTGTTGTATTTTTAGTAGAGACGGGTTTTGCCATGTTGGCCAGGCTGGTCTCGAACTCCTGACCTCAGGTGATCTGCCCGTCTTGGCCTCCCAAAGTGCTGGGATTACAGATGTGAGCCACCACGCCCAGCAATAAAAATTTTTTTAATTCCACTATTTTTTCCCTCCCAGTTTGCCTTCTCCAATGCAACTTGATTGATGGAGGGTAACGTTAACACCACCATAACCAGTTTTACATGACTAGGAAAGATACAAGGATTCATACGATAAATTAGAATGCCATAACAATGAAAAATAATTTTCTTTTTTAAATGTTCCACCTGTCTTGCCTCCTAGGAATCTAAGCTTTGGCAGGGATCATGTTGGGGCTCACGACCCATGGAATATGGAGTCACATTAGGGGCTCTCTAGAGGCACCCATTCCATGGATGTGGAAACCTGAGACCAAGAGGTTAAATGGTATTCTCAAAATAATATGTTACCACAGAGGGAGTCAGTGTGAGGCCGTCGAACTCCTGATACAGAGTCCAGCAAACTCCTGTCATACCATAGAGTGCTCTGTACTTGTTCCATTGCATTACAGCTGAAGAAAACAAGAAACTGCTTCGGCCCACTCAGTCTATTCTAGGGAACACTTCAGATTTTGTTAAGGAGGAAGAAAGAACCTCAAATGAAGAGCTATGGAAAGAAAGAAGCAAAAAAACACAGAGAAGGAGGTGGGGGAACCACCCCATCCCGGCTTCCAGCAGTGACCTCAACAGGGTACAGTGGACATTCTCTTCCAGAAACAGATGTCTCAGATATGCTTTATTCTGGAACGTGGCTATCCATCAGGAAACAATTTCAATTGCTACAGAACTACCAGCTCAAGTTTGAGTGGGGAACAACCATGTATCTTCCTCATAATGTAAAAGCTATAGCAAAAAAGGAACAAAACAGGGACTTATGCCAGAACAACTATTCTACGGCTGTGCTGTCCAATATGGTAGATACTACTCATGTGTAGCTATTGAGCACTTGAAGTATGGCAAGTCAAAATCAAGATATGCTATAAATGCTGGATGCAGTGGCTCAGGTCTATAATCCCAACACTTTGGGAAGCCAAGGTGGGTGGATCACCTGAGGTCAGGAGTTCAAGATCAGCCTGGCCAACGAGGTGAAACCCCATCTCTACTAAAAATTAGTGGGGTGTGGTGGCAGGCGCCTGTAATCTCAGCTACTTGGGAGGCTGAGGCAGGAGAATCCCTTGAACCCAGGAGGCAGAGGTTGTAGTGAGCCAAGATCACGCCACTGCACTCCAGCCTGGATGACAGAGAGAGACTCTGTCTTAAAAAGAAAAAAAAAGATGTGCTGTAAATGTAAAACACACAATGGATTTCAAAGCTTCAGCATAGACACACAAAAAAAGAATGTAAAATATCTCATTAATTTTTATGTTGATTACATATTGAAATATTTTCAATGTATTTAAGTTAAATAAGATGTATTATTAAAATTCATTTACTTGTTTCTTTTTACTTTTTTTAAATGGGGCTACTAAAAACTAAATCATTAAATTTAACATTACCATTTCAAGGCCTTAGCGCAAAATAAAAAGAGTGCAAAATATCTCAATCATTTTTATATTGATTACATGTTGAAAGATTTTTAGATATATTTGGGTTAAATAAGAAGTATTAAAATTTATTTCACCTGCTTCTTCTTACTTTGTAAAAATAAGGCTACTAGAAAATTTAAATCATTAAATTTAAAATTACAGGTGTTCACTTAAAAGCACTGTTCTATGAGATTCTCTCCGCAGAACTCTAGAAGTGGGGGAGGACGATGTGAAAGGGTGGAGATGCCTTTTGTTGCATTTTGCCCAAGACTTTTATTTCTCTCACACTGACAACCATTTAACATAAAAGCTGGGTCAGGAAGCATGTTAGTGAGCCTCTAAAACTCCCGGACAGAGGTAGTAGAAAACTCAACCTGAACAGACAAGGCCAAACTGATGAGAGAGGTGGTCAACACTCTGTCATGTGGTTTCAGAAAAAATAACAGTAGTGGCCATTAGTTGAGCACACTCATTGAACTATGTGCTTTATATTATTGCCTTTTTCAGACCACCAAGCCAACATCATACATATTATTATCTTCACCACAGAAATGAGAACATTGAAGCTCTGTTAAACCCAGTAACTCACTAACGTTACACAAGCTAGAATGGTTTCACTCAAAGTCCATGCTCCCTCTTTCACACTAGATTACTATTCAGAAAATTCTCCAATCTTTTTCAAAAGTGTCTTCCCCTCCAGGAACCTGACCTCTGAAATTCCAGCATTGGAGAATCATTCCTTGGATTTACTTTTTTTCGTCTTTAAAATGCAAATAGTTATAACAGAGATTTCACATAAATCCTGATCATGCATACTTCAAGTTAGATAAATTTATCAAAAACTTTTTTTCTTAGAGTATTGACCAAACATGACCATAAACACAGCAGAGTCCTAAACATAAAGAGGAGACATCATTGAATGGAGAAAGAGGTTGAAAGAATGAAAAGCTGAGAGTGCTGAAGACACTATGCCATTTACACTATGACTTAAGAATACACCCAGCTGGACGCGGTAGCTCAGGCCGGGCGCAGTGCCTCATGCCTGTAATTCAAGCACTTTGGGAGACCAAGGCCGGCGGATCACTTGAGGTCAGGAGTTCGAGACCAGCCTGGCCAGCATGGTGAAACCCCGTCTCTACTAAAAATACAAAAATCAGCTGGGTGTGGTAACCCATGCCTGTAATCCCAGCTACTCAGGAGGCTGAGGCAGGAGAACCGCTTGAACCTGGGAAGCAGAGATTGTGGTGAGCTAAGATCGCACCAAAAAAGAAAAAAAAAAAAAAATATATATATATATATATATAAAATGTACAGATTTTTGTATATCAAATATACCTCAATAAAGTTGTTTTTAAAAAAATGTAACTACTGCAGCCACTCTGTAAAACAGTTTAGCAATTTCTTAAAATCTAAACATAGAGTTATCACATAAGCCAGCAATTGCACTCCTTATCCAGAGAAATGAAAACATATGTTAATATATAAAAACCTGAAAGAACATGTTCATAGCAGTATTATTCATAATAGTCAAAAAAGGAAACAACCTAAGTGACCATCAACTGAATAATGAATAAGCAAAATGTGGTATATCCATACAGTGGAATAGTATTTGGCCATAAAGAAAAATGAAGTACTGATACATGCTACAGTATGGATGACCCTCCAAGGCATGCTAAAGAGAAGAAATGAGTCAAAAAAACATCAAATATTTTATGATTCAATTTATGTGAAATGTCCAGAATAGGCAAAAACCATGAAGACAGAAAGTAAGTTAGTGGTTACCAGGGGCAAGATGAAGGGGGAAATACCGACTGGATGGTAAAAAGTACTGGGTTTTTTTTGCGGGGGGGGGGTGCTGATAAAAATGTTCTAAAATTAGATTGTGATAATGGGTTCACAACTTTGTAAATATAGTAAAATCCACCTGTCTATCATTCAAATGGGTGAATTTCATGGTGTTAGAAATATATTTCAAGAAAGCTATAAAAAATAGTAAAAAAGAAATCTACTATGAATCAAGGCTGTCCTTATGACAAAGATAACATTTTTCCTAAATAAGGAACATATTAGAAAGGCAAGAGGTCAGGTTGCCCTCCATCAAAAAGTAGGTGAAGGATATGAACAGACACTTCTCAAAAGAAGACATTTATGCGGCCAACAAACATATATGAAAAAAAGCTCATCGGGCGCGGTGGCTCAAGCCTGTAATCCCAGCACTTTGGGAGGCCGAGACGGGCGGATCACGAGGTCAGGAGATCAAGACCATCCTGGCTAACCCTGTGAAACCCCGTCTCTACTAAAAAAATACAAAAAACTAGCCGGGCGAGGTGGCGGGCGCCTGTAGTCCCAGCTACTCAGGAGGCAGAGGCAGGAGAATGGCATAAACCCAGGAGGTGGAGCTTGCAGTGAGCTGAGATCCGGCCACTGCACTCCAGCCTGGGCCACAGAGCAAGACTCTGCCTCAAAAAAAAAAAAAAGAAAAAAAGCTCATCGTCACTGGTCATTAGAGAAATGCAAATCAAAACCACAACGAGATACCATCTCACGCCAGTTAGAATGGCGATCGTTAGAAAGTCAGGAAACAACAGATGCTGGAGATGATGTGGAGTAATACGAATTCTTTTACACTGCTGGTGAGAGTGTAACTTATTCAACCATTGTGGAAGAAAGTGTGGCACTTCCTCAAGGATCTAGAACCAGAAATACCATTTGACCCAGCAATCCCATTACTGCGTATGTACACAAAGGATTATAACTATAAAGACACATGCACACATGCTTATTGCAGCACTATTCACAATAGCAAAGACTTGGAACCAACCCAAATGCTTGTCAATGATAGCCAGGATAAAGAAAATGTGGCACATATACACCATGGAATACTGTGGAGCCATAAAAAGGATGAGTTCATGTTCTTTGCAAGGACATGAATGAAGCTGGAAACCATCATTCTCGGCAAACTAACATAGGAAAAGAAAATCAAACACTGCATGTTCTCATTCATAAATGGGAGTTGGACAATGAGAGCACATGGACCCAGGGAGGGGAACATCACATACCAGGGCCTGTCAGGGGATGCGGGGGGGGCAAAGAGAGGGAGATCATTAGGAGAAATACCTAATGTAGATGATGGGTTGATGGGTGCAGCAAACCACCATGGCATGTGTATACCTATGTAACAAACCTGTACGTTCTGCACATGTATCCCAGAACTTAAAGTATAATTTTTAAAAAAAAGAAAGAAAGAAAAGAAAAGGTCAAGTTGCCCTAAACTCACTTTGTGCTACTTTTCCTGCTTTGGAACTTTGCAAGTTGAATGGATAGGCTTACGTATCTTCAGAGAGAAGATGTTTTTAACTATGATTACAAAATGCCTCCAGTTGCTGACGCTAAGAAAACACCATCCCTAATATGCAATTCTAGCTTTTCAAGTGGTTGTTGTCCAGTTTGTAGCTTAAAAACTTTTTCTCTGTTCTTACCCATTCTCTTTTCCCAACCTCTTCTTCCAATCTAGTCCCAGACTTTTGGCCAGATATAGCCAATTCTCACTTTAAGAGAATAGCAAGGGAAGCAGGGCCAGGCATGGTGGCTTACGGCTGTAAACCCAGCACTGGGAGGCCATAGCAGGCGGATCACTCAAGACCAGGAGTTTGAGACCAGCCTGGCCAACATGGTGAAACCCTATCTCTAGTAAAACACAAAATTTAGCTGGTGGATGCCTGTAATCCCAGCTACTCAGGAGGATGATGCAGGAGAATCGCTTGAACCCAGTGGCAGAGGTTTCAGTGGGCTGAGATCACGCCACTGCACTCCAACCTGGGAGATAGAGTGAGACTCTGACTCTAAAATAAAAAAAAAAAAAAAATTGCAAGGAAAAAAAGAAAGCAAATCTTAAATTCAGCAATTTTTGTCTCTTTTCAGCATAAAATCAGAGTCTTGGAATTGGCTGTGTCTTTAGGGACCATCTGGTATAAGCCTCTCTATTTCATATAAGAAAACAAGTCCAGAAATAATAACAGCTAGCAGCTATTGACTGTTTACTCTATGCCAGGCATTGTGATTTACATGTATCACCTTATTTAACCTCACAGGGACCCACTAAGATAAATACCATTACGATCTGCATTTTATAAGGAAAATGAGGCACAGAGAGGTTTTTTAACTTGAATAAGGTCACACAGTTAAGAAGTAAAAGATCTAGGATACAAACTCAGAGAGTCTGGCTTTAAAGATGAGGTCCTTAACCACTACCATTATAGTTTATCGTAAAGTTATTTAAGCAACTTTTCTATGGTCTTATAACTACTTAGTAGAATGTCCAGAACTAGCACAGAATATGACGTATACCCACCGCAATACCTACGTAATGACAAAAGTTTCAGTAGAAGATGAAGTTGAAACTACAACTTAAATCAAAAAGGATGAATTTTCCACCCATTGCAATCTTGATTTCCACCAATAATTGAGAGATTGAAAGAGAGATGTCAGAGGTTAGAAGACCTTCGGGTAAGACACTACTGACCTTATTTTGCCATCACGGGGGTAGGTGTTATAATCTTATGACAGTCTATTCCTGCACCTTTTTTTCCCCTCTGGGGATCACTCTGCTAAGTTCCAAGAAGTGACATCTCTGAGATGCAGATGGGGCAAAGATACAACGAGAGAATTTTCCTCATGAGTGACAATCGATTACCCCATTACTTAATTAAAGACCAGTAGACGTACATTTTTTTAGCCTGAAAGAGTTAAATGCAGTGATATCCTGTGAAATAAAATATGAATCCTGAGATAATTTATTATAGAAAATACAGCACCTTAATTATTTACATAATCCAGGGAACTCAAAGCACTTCACAAGCAACTCATGAATTCTCTACTTATTTTATTTATCAATTGTTACATTCCTTACATCCTACCACACCATTGCAGGTAAAGGGCAATGGAACCAAAATTATTATATTCCTCAAAATCAGGTTAATATGGCAATGAAAATGAATGGGTGCTTCTTAAGGTCATATGAGAATGAATAAGAGCTGTCTGGAGCTGGACCTAGGACACTGTCTCTATCATGTGGTGCTTTGGTAAACTTTTTTTTTTTAAAGGAAAAGCAATAAAAGGTATATTTAGATTCACTTCACCCAGTTCAAACATAACACCATCCATCTAAAAGAGATTTGAAACCAAATTGAAGAATAAGCTTTCCTAAAATATGCCTATGACACAAAAGAAGTCAGGGTCATGCTTTACAAATGAAAATGTCTTCCAATTTAAATTATGTACAAGATCTAGGTTTTGGTTTATTTGCTTGTTTGGGGGTATTTTTATAATTTTGCCAACAACCACAACAAAAAGTTCATGGATGTCAACAGAATGCAGAGGTAAAACCATGTGAGCAGGCCTGGTACCAGCAGTGAACTAAACACGCAGGCAGGTAATGCCCCCTTCTCAGCAAACAGTGCAGCCTACTGCATAGAACCCACCCCCACTCGGCCCAGCCCAACGCCCCACAGCTCCTAGTTCACAAGGTTCTACGTTTCCCCGCTTATAAATCCCCTTTCAGATTCTTCAGTGTAACCTAAATCTCTCTCATGTCCAATCCTCACAGACACTCCTACTGTTAGAAAAAATGACACCAAATTTCCCAAAATCTCATTCTGGCAGCTTTGACCAAACAGCTCTTTGCACTTCTCAAAAGCCAGAATTGTTCTAATTGTAGTAGTAGACTAAAAATGGAATACACAGAAGTGACTAAAAAGAAAGGACATTTCTCATCACAAGTTCTTCTTATATTATGTCTGTCAGAGTTACATTGTTGTAGGTCTGTAGCTTATATCCACATTATAATAAATAAATAACACAGGGTCTAACCACATTACTTCTGCCTTAACACACTGTACCTGAAAGATAGCATCAGGTAAAACTGACTTGTAAGTTCCTTTCATTTAATCCCCTTTTCTTTCCTCAGCATCTTTACCACAAGGGAGAAAAAAAAAATTAAGCAAATTCTTGAATTTTCTCATCAGCAAGAAAAGTTTTTGCATTTGATGGTTATCGATGAGCTTCTATGAAAATGACTCCTACCACTCCAACCCCAAAAGGAATCTGATCAGAAGCTGCTCTAAATGATTTAAAGTTATTTTACTCCTATTTTGCTCAAGGCCTAATACCATCAGAATTCTCTTTCTGCAATCTATAGCTTCCTTCCATTACCCACCACCCCTCCACCTATATATGCAAACATACACACACACATATACATAGACACACAAATTATTCTCTAATACTTTAAAGGGGAGAGGGGAGGAGGAGAAGTCCCATAATGTAATTGCTATATTAAAAAGAAGTGGCAGGCGAGAATAGTAAGGGAGGGTGTCAAAAGTGAAATACAGTAGTAGAATTAAAAAAACACACACGCTACAGTTCTGTGATGGGGGTGTTAATTGAATACAGAGAGAAAAGGAAAGAGAGAGAACAAAAGGGTGTTAAGGAGCAAAAAATAAATTTTTTTAACCTCCTCCAAAGATTTGATTTGCGTTAACTTCAATGCAGACAATGCACAGAGGACAACTGGCTGAAAAGTGCCATATATAGCTATTATGTTCTAAAATTAAAAACTATTCGCAACAATTGCAGCTACTCATTGCTATCCATAAATATTCTCCTTAGTAAATGGCATTCAATATTTTTTGTGTTTTTCTCATTTTTAAACTTGCGTGATTTTGACACAGAAGTAAAAAACAGGAAATGTTTAAAAACATATTCAAGGTTTTTTTTAAAGAAATGTAATATGCTTGACTTTTTCTCCTTTTCTTCTATCCCAGCAACCCCATTACCCCCACATATACACATATGCAAAACTTAGCCTATTACTAATATGCCTGAAGACAAGAAATGGATCTTAAAAATCCCAAAGAAAATGTTATATTAAATGATCCAAAACTCTAATTGTCTCTGTATTCCTAGAATGAGTGAGCAGATAAAAGCCACATGTGAAATATACATTGCTATAGCTCTTGACAGGGTTTTTTAGCTGCTCTTTGAGATTCGCCACTCGAGCATTTTGCTGGCACTTCTTCTTAGCATTTATTTTCTTAAAAGTGAAAAGGTATTAAAACAAAAATTACCCACATTCTGAAGCAAGAAGACACATGGGTTCTTTTTGTTTTGTTTTGTTTTTTAAATATTCCCATAGTAATTTCTGACTTAAACACCCATCAATCAATTGTAATTCAGACGGCACTGCCTACTTTGAG
Source organism: Piliocolobus tephrosceles (assembly GCF_002776525.5). NCBI lineage: Eukaryota > Metazoa > Chordata > Mammalia > Primates > Cercopithecidae > Piliocolobus > Piliocolobus tephrosceles. The sequence goes on along the minus strand of NC_045434.1, from coordinate 21,515,558 downwards.
GTGTTACGTGCGTGTGTGTATGTATTTTTAAAGTTCCAAAAGGTTGGTAATACATCTTAGCCAGTTTTCGTATTTACAAGTATAAAATCATTAACAAATGCAAAAATGCAAAAATAACAAATCAATGCAATTACCAAGTTCTTCTCAAGAGTTCTGCCTAGGTGAGCCAAATGTATGAACTTCATGTTAGAATACGAACAAACAAAGCCCACCCTAAATCAAGTAACCTCTATTATTATTACAAGCATTATAATGCTTGAGATGGAAACTCAAAAATACTCATTTAATGCAAAGAGGCTTGAAAGTAAGTAACAATAGAAAAAGTCCCCAAACAATAAAGGAATGTATGTGAACTGATCACTCAAGCGATCTTTTCACCAGCTCTGTATCAAAAAGAGGAAGAAAAAAAAAGGTTCCTGCAACTTTACAGACACTTTGTTCCTCCGACACATCAACTGCATGGAAGATATGCTGGCAAAAAGATTCAAGGTTCCAGGGTCCTGAATAGCCAAGTAATCGTGCTTTAGAATGAAAGGGTTCTTTTCAGCACACCACAGTTGACTCCTACCTTTAACACAACACTCAACAATTCCAGGAGAGGTTTTTGCCTTCCCTTCAATCCTTCCAACACACAAGTTGAAGACTAAGAGGGAGGTAAGCCTTTTTTTTTTTCCTCTACTTTCACCCAGGTGTGCCCTCTTAATCCAAAACGTGTGTGTGTGTGTGTGTGTGTGTGTGTGTGTGTGTCTGTCCCTTAACACAGGGGGCAATGATTCTTATCACTTTCAATTACATTATTTCATAAACTATTTTTTAACGTATTATTCTAGAGACAACACAAAAAAACCTTAATTTAGATTTAAGTCTCTAAACATTAAATGTATTGACACAAAATTCAAAAAACAAAACTTTTAGAATGTTACTTTGACCAATATGACTACTTTACTTCCTATCACTATACTTGAGCCAATATGAACAAGGAGCGAACTCCTTAACCCACACCTGAACCGGATCTCTATTCACACCCACCCACTTTGATCTACTGCCTCAGTAGGTTTTAATTAGGAAACTAGAATTAAGCACTTTGGCCACAATGTACATTTAAGTGCCCTGACAGGCTTTCTTTCAATAAAAATCTGATAGACTTTCTTTAGTCCATATGATCACATATGCTTTTATATTTTGATTCTACATTTCATGAAACAAGATCAGCAGGAACTCATACTCGATTAGAAACAAATCTCAACAAACCAAATATTCAAAGTAAATAAGCATCAGAGATCAAAGAAGAAAAAAGAGAGAAGATAAAATACACACACACACACACACACACACACACACACACACACTTAGGTTTCCTACTCTGGGCTAATAGAAAAAAAAAAAACTAAAAAGTGTGACAAACTGGAAAAAAGCTCTCTTGATATTTGAATGCACAGTCCATAAATCTTTTAAAAGGTGTCTCACAGCTAAAATAATGCAATTAACAGGTTTGCAATAAGGTTAAGCTTTGGCAAGGCAACCTGGAAGACTTAGAGGTCTGAACATCACTTCTCAGGTGCTTTGTCTAGAATGTTATGCACAACACAAATAAGATTCAACAAAGGAGCTGCGTACTAATTTTACACGCATTTCAAGACCCAAGTAATTACATATTCAATCAACAGTCACATCTTGAAACTATTTTTTTTAAAACAAAAACACAGAGAGCTCTCAAAAAGAAAGCCACCCTGTTTGCCCTCTCCCCCTACCCCTTTTTTATGTGTAACTATCAATGTATATCAACCAAGCATGCAATCATATTTATTGTCACTTTCATTCATGTCATGCCCTTGCTTATATGGTTTAGATATGAATTATTGACTGTTACACTCCTTGTTGTAAAAAATAAATAAATAAATAGGATGTCAGGTACTTTGCACTGCTCTAAAGCGAGCGAGTAAGTCAGAGTCCAGCAGAAGCTCCCGCTTTATATAACCACCCCTTGTCCCTCATCTTTATTCCCTGGTTTCAGATTGCCTTCTCAAATCTTTCTTCTTACAAGGGAGAGCTCTACCCACTTTGGAAAATTAAGGATTAAAATAAACAAACAAGGGGATGTTGCTAAATGTCCTTCCCAGAGCATCTGTTGTTTAAGAACACCTCTGATTGATGACTGCTATTTTTTAATTGTTGCTTTAAAATTTAAATGCCCTCCTGGGATGTGTTATAAGTGTGTTAGTCCATGATACGAGGTCTAGAAAGTAGAAAAACAACAGAGTGAGTGATCTCATGGCGTTATACTCTCCCAAACCCAACGATTCTCCCTGCAATAAAATCACAGGCCACTCAAATACCGATAACCTAATGTTGTACAGCGCATTCCACAAAGGTATTTGACAACACTCTCTGTTGAGAACCTCTAGTCTGCTGTTTTGTGTAATTACAAGAAAAAAAGGAAAGGAAACTTCAGTTTAGCACCCCCATGCCCAACTCCAAAATAATTAGGGTTTTAAAAATGGGCCAAAATATATTCCTTAAAAAAATGAACTTTTACTTTCATATTTTTGCCCCAAAGATACATCAGTCTATAAATTTCCTTTCAGAATCTATATTTTAGCCCCAATCTCAAAAAGGCTGGAAATAGAGTTATGGAAAATTAGCTAATAGTGCTTGATAATAACTGTCAAAGAAACTTGGTGCTTTCTTTTAAGGAAAGCAGGGCTAAGACTTCCTATTCAAATATGAGGTCAACCTTGATAGTACTTGTATTCTGAAATTTTAATATTTAAATGATAGATTTGTGACTGCTGGTTAAGTGATTTAATTGGCCAAAGAAAATGCTAAAATGTTGGAATCTCATTCCTACCTGTTTTTTCTTTGATTTCACACAACACATTAAACAAGGCAGGCTTCATTCTGTGGCAGTTTAAAGCATGTTTTCTGCAAGAAAGAAACAACATGATAGCTTAGGTGGACTCTCAAGATCAAACTGCCGATAATGCACAGGGTGAAAACATTTGAACATTTAGACAAAATTATATACCAAGCATAACTCTATGGCATGCTTCAATTGTTTTCATGACTTAATATACAGAGTCCCGCCATGGAAAAAGAAATAATGTTAATTAGCAGGGAGAGAGTAGGGATTTAACTACAGAACAGAACTAACCTAAATTAGGCCCATTTAGGGAAAGGTTTTTTTTTTTTAAGTGGTTTAATCAAAGTGTAATTCTTAAACCCACAATTCTTCCCAGGACAATGAATACAGCAAAGCCAAAGGCGTAGGTTAACAGTTTTGTCAAATCCATGCAACGACCACAGCCTAGGAACTGTCTGCCTCTCGGTCTGTGTGTTTTCAAATTTAATTCATCCATGTGTTCGAATTCATTCCGCAGATGCCCCTGTATTCTCATAAACACAAGATGCTTGAAAGGTCTTCTGAGTAGAACTGTCAATTTATAACATTTCAGTCCCCAAGTTAAAGAGTATGGAAATGCATTGCCAGGGGGCAAACATACCCATATGGGGAATAAATTCATTTCTCTGTGTTCACATTATGCCTCTTGTGCACACACTGCTTATTTGCAGGTGTTGAAATTCAATTATTTACAATTAGGACCTTGCACCCATTGGGGGAAAAATAAATGCAATTTTGTCTTTTAGATTAGTGATTTACCTGGTGTGTGTGTGTGTGTGTATTCCGAATGCACTTGAGGAACAAAACAATACCTTTCCTTCTATTTTATTATGGAATCACTTAGCAGAATGATACTGTTTTGGAAACAAAATACTGATCATATCAGCTATTAGTTAAGGGAATTCTGTCTACTAACTAAAATTAATGTGTAAAGATAAATGGAAAGTTCTGGCACTCAAAATACATGCAATTCTTTTTTAATCCCTTTGAAAGTTAAAAAATAGACACACATCCTCATGAAGAACAGAGATCAGAAACATGCTCTGTGTAGTGTACAGCAGGGGAGTAATAAACTCAAAATTCAAGACTATCAAAAAGAACACATATATTATATCCAAAATATTACTACTGGTTTACTTTTGTAAATAATAAATATACATTATAAAGGTGTGACTAGAAAAAGGAAAAAAGGACATACTATCTACTGTTTATCCAAAAAGAAAGCTTAGCGTTGATTTAAGTTCTCATGTGGGGTGGAAAAAAAAGATGGAAAATAAAGTATTAGAGACCTTTCCTGGGTCTTTTAAAATAGTTTTAATTAATTCTATTCTTATACATAGGACCAAATGCAGACAAAAATTCTCACACAGCTTTATAAAAATATTGCATTTCCACAGCACACAAACGGAGCTAGCTATAGAGGAAGAACTGAAAATTTCCCCATCCCAAAATTGTATCTGATCTCTCTCTGCATCTAGGCCATTGAAAGGGGGAAGTCGCCAAGCCCTGTTTGTCCTCAGTTTCACAAAAAAAGAGAGACTGAACATCAAAAAAGTAGTGAGTATCTATTCTTACTAGCCCCTTCCACTTCACAAACTTGTTTTTAAGCCAGTTTATCGGTATGTCTGGGAGTATTTTTCTAGAACAATATAATAGAGAAATATGTTCCAATTCAAAAGAGAATTGCCAGTGGGAAATCTTCCTCTTACCATACCTATTAGCTTTTCTTCCCATAATAAAATTTAAAGAGAGCACCAATTAATTTTTAAAATTTCCCCTATTTAAACAAAACTTAGAATGCTTTGAGTCTTTCAACATTTCCAAGTTTTCAAACACCCATAAACCTTAGTACTTTTGAGTTTACATGTTGCATGTGCTTGCAGCTAAAATTGAGTATAATTCATAACATCCATGTTTTTAACTGCTTCCTCTCATTTTCTCAACTCAGATTCTTATTTCACTTAGACAAAAATACACATAATGATGTCTTCTCCATATAACCAAGTCATCTGAAGTACAGGAGTTGTGTATATTTGTTTACAGGATTTTCAAAGAAAAAAAAAAAACGCTACTTCGGAGATATAACAAAGCTGGGTTATTGTACAGACATATGTGGTCATTAGATTTTTAAAATTCTTGCTTTTGAGTTCGGCCTTGGGCAAGCTGTTAGCGGGTTGTCACTTAGTCTATGTTTTACTTTGAAAGAGAATTTACTGTAAAATCCTGGAGGAGAGAACTATATACCTGGCAGTGGATTAACTTGAGAAGCTACACAGTTTATTATGTTTCCTAAATGAGACCTTCATGTCCTATAGTATTGAAATACATAAAATTCATACATGCTTTCATTTCTAAGTGGTCCTGAAAGAAGCATGGGGGAAAAGAGCATGCTTGATTTTTGTGCCCCCACCCCTTTTTAAAGGACCATACATAGCTGTCTGTGTCACGGAAGGTTAGTAAACCGGCTCAAATTAGGAGACAATAAAGTTAAACTAAAAATCTGAGTCTCTTAAAACTAACAAATATACCTAAAAACAAAATTATCTTTTCATCAACTTTTTAAAAAAACAAAATTAAGTGAATGCAAAATATATTCTGGATAGCTGACAACTACTGACAAAGAAATACCCTGCTTTTTTGTTGTTTTGTATTTTGGGTAGGGGGGGAAGAAAGGAGAAAATATAAAAATTAATTTTGGACGGGAGAGTCAAGAAAGAAAATCGAACTCGCTGAATTAGGTAATGAGTCAACTAAATTTGCAAATAAAGTGTTCTTGGGACATTTTATTTTGTAATGTTACAGAGTCCCCTCAACAAGAAGGCATGGAATGCTGTTCAAAACTTGACAATTTTGCTTTCTCTGATACTTTTTTAAAGCAGTAAAAAGTGCCGAGGGCCGCTTTTGGATCAGTTGGCAGCATTTTCGGCGTGCCTGTGTGTCTGTGTGGATATAAATGAATACCCCTATATTCACACACACACACACACACAATATGTACACAGCCACATCTCGGCATGGGCGATTACACTTTCGATAACAACGCTCCTTCAAATTTTACTCCTCCGCCATGTAGTTGCTTGTCAAAATGAGAAAAGAAATAACATTTTTTTAAAAAAGCGCTGTGGTGATTCAGTTCCCATTGTTTCCCCCTGCGAGAGGGAGAAAAACAAAAAAACCCCAAGAAAGGAAAAGAAAAGCCTCCATCTCACCTGGCCTGCGCCTCATCCAAACTCTGGTCTGTGATGGTCATAATTTGCTGTAAAATGTCTCCAATGTCCTGCTTCCTCCCGCCCTCCCCCTCGGTCCCTCCGGCCCCATCCTGCAAGTGCTGGGACAGGCCGGGGTGTCCGGCCATCCCGACCCCAGCATGGGAATGCATCAGCCTGGGCTGCTCGTCCATCTCCAAAGGCTACGGCAGCCCCCGGCTCTTCCTCTTCTGCTCCTCGGCTCGGCTCCTGGGAAGCACCAAGGCTTTTTATCCTTCAAGCTTGTCTTCAAATCCTTTTCAGGATAAACAGGGAAGGGGGAAAAAAGAAGACCAAAAGAAAAAAAAAAAAATCCCTTTGCCTCTTTAGAGGATGGTGGGAGGATGGGGAGGGGGGAGGGGGAGGGGGCGTGAAGGGGTTGCGGGGTGAGGGTGGGGATAAGGGCTGGTGGGGAAGGGTGTTGACTCCAAAAAGCAAGAAAAATAAACCACCTTCCCACTTGGCGAAAAGAAATCAGAGCTGGCTTTGGGTTTTTCAGTCCGGTCTCCTTTGCAAGGCAGAAATGGGCTCCCGGCGCTTAAATCTGTGGCTTAATCCTTTTGCAAATATGCATTGATCGGGAGAAAGGAGAGGAAGGCAGGGGGATTGCAATGCAAACTTTCCCCCCCCACCCCCCGCTGCCCCCCACCCCCACTCCGGGCCAGAGTGATCTCAAAGGGGGTGGGCTGTTGCAAAAGCCAGATCTCCCCCAGCCGCGGCGGCAGGCAAAGCACAGGCTCTCTCCTCCTCCGTGTCTCTGCAAACTCCAGCAACCCCGTCAGCCTCCTGCTTTTGTTTAGCTCAGGCTCAGGACTCCAGAAACATATACAGAAAAACCACAGCCTGAGAGGAGGAGGAGGAGGAGGAGAAGAAGGAGGAGGAGGAGGACGAGAAGGAGGAGAGGGGAGGGGGTAAAGGGAAAGGGAGGGGGCGGGGAAGCCGGGAGGCTGGAGAGAGGAGCAGGGAGGAGAGTGCCTGGAGCTCCTCCCCCCTTCCCCGATTGGCCACCAGATAAAAGACCGGCCCCTCCTCCCCTACTTTCCTCACTGCGCCTCCTCTCCAGCCTCCTTCAGCTCCTCCTCACCCGGCGCCCTGTCAATCAGAGTTCAGAGGTGGGCCGGGAAGGAGGCCGAGCTAACACCAAGTCTCCAGTCCTTAAAGGTGCAATGATACTGTAGTTCCAGCTCAGTTTCCACTTCTCCTGCTCGCCTTACTTAGGTTGCGTCCTTGAGGAAAATGTGTCTCCACTTAAATGCAAACATATAAAATTAACACGAAAGAACACAGACGTGTGCGTCCTCCCGCCCACCCCTGCTTTTCTTTTGCTGTGGCATTGTCATTTGAAACTTGATTCTAACCTCATGGAAACTGCTGAGAGAAAAAGTTTGTCAGCACGACGTAGTTATGAAACATAATCGAGCTGTTAATATAATTAATAATGATCTCTAATAAGTAGCAGATGTAATAATAAATTTTAAAAAAAACAATTCTAGCACAGTAAAGTTGAAAGGAAGACCAAACTCTGTCATTTTTGCTACATGAAAACTAAATTATGGACTATGAAACTGAATAATGCTGAAGAAAAAGAAAGATTAATAAATAAGTTCACCAAATGAAACTAATTCAACATTTCTCTCTCTTCCCCCTGGGGGAAATTAGTTGTTTGGCTTAAATACCTAATAAAGAAATGCATTATCACAGTCTGGTTCTAGTTTTTAATATAGTCTAATAAGCATTATTAACTGGGAGAAGAAGTGAACTGACATTTATTGAATGCCTACTATGCACCAAGTAATTTACATGAGTTATTTTATTTAATCCCCAAGACATCTTTGTGAGTTATGGATTATCATTTCCATTTTACAGAGAGGGAACTTAAAAAGGTTAAATAATTTGTCCAAGGTCCACAGTTATTAAGTGTCAAAACTGGAATTTAAACCTGAGTGTGACTCCCTCCAAAGGCCTAGTATTTCCACTGCACAACCTGCTTCAGTCTAACAAATGTGTGAATAGTGTTAAAAATTAGTTATGTACCTATTGCCTGTCTAGTTTGAAAGGAAACTTGAGGTGCTTAAAAGGGTACATATTCTAACAAGATGACTCAAATTGAAAATGGGTAGGAAAAAATAAAAAATAAAATGCGATCAGGAAAAAAGCCAATAAAATTCCTAACTAAAGTCCAGTATCATAGCTCCAGACGGACACAAATTTGCTTCCAATCTTTTCGTTAGGCAAAGTGAGAGGGAAAAAAATCTGACTTTGTACACAGTCACAATGAATAGAAGATAAAATACCAGGCCAATTACTTAGGAAAAGTCCAGAATATTTTGTAATATAAAATATTCTGTTGTGTAGCCAGTCCTCTTCCTGGATGGCAGTATAGCAAAGGAAATGCAAAGTGCAGTGTAACTAATCTGCAAAATGGAAAGCAGCCTTGCCAGGTGCTTTGAGATCCTCAAATAAAATGTTATTCTTTTCATCAATCATTATGCAAAACAAGTTTGGCAAGATGAGTAGCACTAATGCAAGCATTTCAAAGCAGTTTTTAGCAAGCTATTTGGCACTTATTGGTATGAGGGCGTGCAATAGAGAGTATTAACTGTAATTATGATGTTATATTACTTAATAACAATTGTTTTATTCACATACATATCCTGACTTGTAAACTTTTTTTTAAAATTAACACTAATCAAAAGTTGAGCACAAAGCTATATACTCAAATCACATATCAATCACAGTGATTGAGAGTTAACATATCCCTTACAGAGATGAAGTTACTGCATCTTAAAGCTTGAAATCAAGTCAACCTAGAGTCTATAAGAAATCAGTTTGTGAGCAATTAATTCTAACTGCAAACCTAATAAAATCTTTCTAGGCAAATTACTGGAAAAGGTGCCATCAATGCCAGAAGATCATTGTCATCTAGGAACATTTTAGTAGGGAAATAAGATGTGTATACACAATAATACTGAAAATAGGTAATCGACTCCATACTATAATTATTATATTGAAGGTGTTTTGTTGATTTAATCATTGCAACTGTCTTACCCCAATACCTATGCTTTTAACCATTACTTTAGAGTGTTGCCCAGATATATTTCAATAGATAATAAATGCTATAGAAGTGATAACAAGCCCTAGACATCCTATAAGAGATGAGAGAAGGGAGTAACCAGAGTGAATAGAAGGCTTTGCAGTGGATCTAAAGGATGAACTGGATCTGGAGGGCTAATAAACTTGACAGAAGTACAGGCTATCTCTTCAGAGTCACGGGCTGGAGTGCAGTGACGAGATCTCGGCTCACTGCAACCTTCACCTTTCGGGTTCAAGTGATTCTCCTGCCTCAGCCTCCCAAGTAGCTGGGACTATAGGCACCCACTACCAGGCCCAGCAATTTTTTTTTTTTTTTTTTTTGTATTTTTAGTAGAGATGGGGTTTCACTATATTGACCAGGCTGGTCTCAAACTCCTAACCTCGTGATCCGCCTGCCTCAGCCTCCCAAAATGTTGGGATTAAAGGCATGAGCCACCGTGCCCAGCTGTAAAGACTTTTAACAGCAGCATTTGTGCTTTATTTAATGGACACTAGGGATACAATGAGGTAAGTTGTTTCTTTCTTTCAAAGATAGGAACAGAAAAGCACGTTTCGGGAAGAATTATCTGGTTACTCAACACTTTGGGCAACAACCAGCTGTTTACCCAAATCATTTGGCGAGGAAAGATGAAATTAGGAAAGTGACCGTAGAAATGGAAAAGAGAGGACCATTTTGAGGAAGGTCTTTAAGACGGAGTCAATAGAAATTTATAATTGATTTTATGTGAGTGGGAAGGATAAAAGAAATGTCTTCAAGCTTGAGTGAGAAGAATGCAATGGCATTAATATAATAATAATTATAGATATAGATAGAAATTGTTGAGTGCTGATTGTGTTTCAGGCACTGATTGTACATTACCACTTAGTTTTAACAATTTAACACTTCAATTAAATAACTTCCTTATGAGGTTACAATCTCCATTTTGCAGATGAAGAAACCAAGGTCCCTAAAAGTAGATTTACTAGACAAAGTTTGATGTAAAAATTCTTTTTTTTTTTTTTGAGTCAGAGTCTCGCTCTGTCACCCAGGCTGGAGTGCAGTGGCATGATCTTGGCTCACTGCAAGCTCAGGTTCACGCCATTCTCCTGCCTCAGCCCCCTGAGTAGCTGGGACTACAGGCGCCCACCACCACGCCCGGCTAATTTTTTGTATTTTTAGTAGAGACAGGGTTTCACTGTGTTAGCTGGGATGGTCTCGATCTCCTGACCTCGTGAACCACCCACCTCGGCCTCCCAAAGTGCTGGGATTACAGGCGTGAGTCACCACGCCGGCCATAAAAATTCTTATTCTTTAATACATTACAGAGAATACATTACAGAGAATAAAGGACATAAAGAGGAGGAAGTACCATAGGTGAAATAGAAGTAGAATCTTCAGGCCAGGCGCAGTGACTCACACTTGTAATCCCAGCACTTTGGGAGGCCAAGATAGGAGGACTGCTTGAGCCCAGGAGTTTGAAAACAGCCTGGCAACATAGTGAGACCCTGTCTCTGTAAAAAAAAAAAAAATTAAAATTAGCCAGGCATGGTTGCAGTATCCTGTAGTCCCAGCTACTGAGGAGGCTTAGGCAGGAAGTTCATTTAAGCCTGAGAGGTAGAGGTTGCAATGAGCCATGATCATGCCATACACTCCAGCCTGAGCAACAGGGCGAGACTCTGTCACAAAAAATAATTAAATTAACAAAAAAATTATAATCATATTTTATTTGCATTTAGAAACTTCTGAAAAGAAACTCATACTTACAGTTTCCATAGCTTATGGGTTGTGACAAGGAATGGATAATGCTTTTTTGTTCCTTCCATATCTCAACAGGGCTCTCATTGTAATAAACATTTAGCAAATATATTTTAAAAGAATTAATGATGCTAGCAATCATGCTGTATTTTTTTCAGAATAATAAGTGAAGCCCACTGAATCACATTTTAAAAACATGAGTCATTATCGGCTGGGTGTAGTGGCTCATGTCCGTAATCCCAGCACTTTGGGAGGCTGAAGCGGTTGGATCACCCGAGGTCAGGAGTTCGAGACCAGCCTGACTAACATGGAGAAACCCCATCTCTACTAAAAATACAAAATTACCCGGGTGTGGTGGCACATGCCTATAATCCCACCTACTCAGGAGGCTGAGGCAGAAGAATTGCTTGAACCTGGGAGGCGGAGGTTGCAGTGAGACAAGGTCGCACCATTGCACTCTAGCCTGGGCAACAAGAGCAAAACTCCATCTCAATAAAAACAAAAAACAAAAACCCGTGAGTCATTACCAAAATTTGTCCAACTAGCAAAGTGGCTCTCATACTGACCTTAATGTAACAGGTTTACAAAGTCATCTTACCATGTTTACCTTTATGTTAAGCCTTAGTTCGACCAGGCACGGTGGCTCACGACTGTAATCCTAGCACTTTGGGAGGCCGAGGCGGGCGATCACCTGAGGTCGGGAGTTCAAGAGCAGCCTGGCCAACATGGAGAAACCCCATCTCTACTAAAAATACAAAATTAGCCAGGCGTGGTGGTGCATGCCTGTAATCCCAGGTACTCAGGAGACTGAGACAGGAGAATCGCTTGAACCTGGGAGGCGGAGGTTGCGGTGAGCCGAGATGGTGCCATTGTACTCCAGCCTGGGCAACAAGAGCGAAACTCCGTCTCGAAAAAAAAAAAAAGGATTTAGTTTACCCCCAGGAATCCTTTTCAGACTTTATTAGAAGTCCACTGGTACATATATTCCCATCTTCATTAAGAGACGAAGATCAGGTACAAGGAGTGTATGCAAGGACCTCTGTCTATTCTCTAGCAAACAAAATGGTTGCAAAGAGATGGGTCCCTTCTCATGATATCAGAAATAAATTCACACCATAAGACGATATAGTCTTATATCATCTGAGCTGGTATTCATCTGTGTATATTTATGATTATATTTGAATGGGCCTCTAGGTTTCTCTAACTTTTCTATTTATGTAGGAAAAGGAATTCTCCTCTGCCCAAGAAGGTCAGACCCAGGGCCAGTAACCAAAGATAGTACCTGAGGCAGTTGGTGGCATCTATTCCTCTGCCCAAAAATTCCTGTCTTTCTCTTTCAACTATTCTCTTAGCCCTAATTTTTTTTTTTTTTTTTTTTTTTTTTTTTTGAGATGGAATCTCGCCCTGTCACCCAGGCTGGAGTGCAGTGGCACGATCTCAGCTCACTGCAACCTCCACCTCCCGGGTTCAAGCAATTTTCCTGCCTTAGCCGCCTGAGTAGCTAGGATTACAGGCATGTGTCACCACGCCTGGCTAATTTTTGTATTTTTAGTAGAGACAGTGTTTCACCATCTTGGCCTTGGCCAGGCTGGTTTCGAACTCCTGACTTTGTGATCCACCCACCTCAGCCTCCCAAAGTGCTGGGATTACAGGGATGAGCCACCACGCACAGCCATTCTTAGCCCTAATTCTTTGCTTTCCTTGAACTTTTCTACTTACTTCTCTACCTCCATTCCCCTTGCCTTCCTTTTCTTCTGTCTAACCTCATCTGTCTTGTTCACAGAAATCTTCCCCCTCCCAGCTTGGTCCTATCTCCTTGCCTTACTGGGCAGGTCTTGAAGCAGTGCTGGGACCACCAGCCTGCATGGAGCATGGGAGTTGTATGTTAGAGCAGGAAGAGCCTCCAACAGGGATTCCCAAACCAGGGTCCATGAATGAGCTTCAGATGTTCTGTGAACCCCTAGTAATTATACACAAAATTTGGTGATGACATGATTTGGCTGTGTCCCCACCTAAATTTCATCTTGAATTCCCGTATGTTGTGGGAAGGACCCAGTAGGAGGTAGTTGAATCATGGGGGCAAGTCTTTCCTGTGCTGTTCTGAAGTTATTATAAGAAGGAGTTTTCCTGCACAAACTCTGTTTGCTTGCTGCCATCCATGTAAGACATGACTTGGACCTCCTTGCCTTCTGCCATGATTGTGAGGCTTCCCCAGCCACGTGGAACAGTACGTTCAATTAAACTTCCTTCTTTTGTAAATTGCCCAGTCTTGGGTATGTCTTTATCAGCAGTGTGAAAACAGACTAATACAGGGATTTTCAACGACTGTCATCAGTATGGAACTTTGGAGAGTTCCATATTGTTGAATACAGTGAGTGCTAAGTTTCTCCTCAAAGAATCAGTATGTCAGTATTTTCAGTTCTTTGTTCCCCATTTTAAAGTTTAACTTCCTTGTTCTCCTCACCCCTAGTTTTAGCAAACAACGTTTTCCACCACTTCTAATCAGTAGTTCACATCTGTTCCTCTGGTCACTTGCTCGGACCTGAATCATTCTGAGTCACCTGTTCTGTAACTGCCCTTCCTGCAAAACTACACACCCCACCACTCCGGCTCATACCCCTACTCTCTTTAAAATAGACAATCGGATTTAGCTTAGACTATGCGGTCCAATCCTAGCCAATAGGGGAACAACACAGCAGTAGGGGCTACTTACACCAGGAATAAAACCCCTTCCCCTCCCTTGTTCAGGTGTGCTCTCACCATTGCTCCATCTGCGAGACACACCCTTCTATAGAAGTAAAATTGCCTTGCTGAGAAAATTAAAATTGTGTTCGAGTGCTGTTTCTTTTGCAGCAACAAAAATATATTTATAACACATATCAACATGAGAACAGACCAATACAGTAAATTGGTACCAGTAGAGTGGGGCACTGCTGAAAAGATACCTGAAAATATGGAAGTGACTTTGGAACTGGGTAAGAGGCAGAGGTTGGAACAGTTGGGAGGCCTTAGAAGAAGACAGGAAAATGTGGGAAAGTTTGGAACTTCCTAGAGACTTGTTGAATGGCTTTAACCAAAAGCCTGATAGTGATATATACAATTAAGTCCAGGTTGAGGTGGATTCAGATGGAGATGAGGAACTTGTTGGCAACTGGAGCAAAGGTGATTCTTGTTATATTTTAGCAAAGAGACTGGCAGCATTTTGCCCCTGCTCTAGAAGTTTGTGGAACTTCGGACTTGAGAGAGATGATTTAGGGTATCTGGTGGCAGAAATTTTTAAGCAGCAAAGCATTCAAGGCTGGGCGTGGTGGCTCATGCCTGTAATCTCGGCAGTTTGGGAGGCTGAGGCGAGCAGATCACGAAGTCAGGATATCGAGACCATCCTGGCTAACACAGTGAAACCCCGTCTCTACTAAAAATACAAAAAATTAGCCAGGTGTGGTGGTGGGCCCCTGTAGTCCCAGCTACTCAGGAGGCTGAGGCAGGAGAATGGCATGAACCTGGGAGGCAGAGCTTGCAGTGAACAGAGATTATGCCATTGCACTCCAGCCTGGGCGACAGAGCAAGACTCTGTCTCAAAAAAAAAAAAAAAAAAAATGCATCCAAGAGGTGACTTGGGTACTGTTATAGGCATTCAGTTTTGGCCAGGTGCAGTGGCTCACGGCTGTAATCCCAGCACTTTGGGAGGCCAAAGCAGGTGAATCACCTGAGGTCACCAGTTGGAGACCAGCCTAACCAACATGGAGAAACCCCATCTCTACTAAAGATAAAAAATTAGCCAGGCATGGTGGCACATGCCTGTAATCTCAGCTACTCAGGAGGCTGAGGCAGGAGAATTGCTTGAACCCAGGAGACGGAGGTTGTGGTGAGCTGAGATGGTTCCATTGCACTCCAGCCTGAGCAACAGGAGTGAAACTCGGTCTCAAAAAAATAAACGAACGAAAGAA
>NC_045434.1:21465738-21500539 GCF_002776525.5 Piliocolobus tephrosceles | reverse complement strand
AAGAAAGAAAGGCATTCAATTTTAAAAGGGAAGCAGAGCATAAAAGTTCAGAAAATTTGCACCCTGACAATGTGATAGAAAAGAAAAACCCATTTTCTGGGGAGAAATTCAAGTTGGCTGCAGAAATTTGCATAAGTAACGAGGAGCCAAATGTTAATCCCCAAGACAATAGGGAAAATGTCTCCAGGGCATGTCAGAGTTCTTCACAGCGGCCCCTCACATCACAGGCCAGAGACCTAGGAGAAAACGGTTTCGTGGACTGGACCCAGGGTCCCTATGCTGTGTGCAGTCTATGGACTTGGTGCACCACGTCACAGCCACTCCAGCCGTGACTAAAAGGGGCCAAGGTACAGCTCACGATCTTGCTTCAGTGGGTGGAAACCCAAAGCCTTGGCAGCTTCCACATGATGTTGAGCCTGCAGCTACACAGAAGTCAAGAACTGATGTTTGGGAACCTCGGCCTAGATTTCAGAAGATGTATGGAAATGCCTGGATGCCCAGGCAAAAGTTTGCTACAGGGGCGAGGCCTTCATGGGGAACCTCTGCTAGGGCAGTGCAAAAGGGAAATGTGGGATTGGAGCCTCCACACAGAGTCCCTACTGGGGTACTGCCTAGTGGAGCTGTGAGAAGAGGGCCACGGTCTTCCAGACCCTAGAATGGTAGATCCACAAACAGCTTGCACTGTGCACCTGGAAAAGCCACAGACACTCAATGCCAGCCCATGAAAGCAGCCAGGAGGGGGATATACCCTGCAAAGCCACAGGGGCAGAGCTGCCCAAGACTGTGGGAACCCACCTCTTGCATCAGCCTGAACTGGATGTGAGACATGGAGTCAAAGGAGATCATTTTGGAGCTTTAACATTTCACTGCCCTGCTGGATTTCAGACTCACACAGGGCCTGTAGGCCCTTTGTTTTGGCCAGTGTTTCCCATTTGGAATGGCTGTATTTACCCAATGCCTATACCCCCATTGTATCTAGGAAGTAACTAGCTTGCTTTTGATTTTACAGGTGAGTAGGCCCAGAAGGACTTGCCTTGTCTTGCATGAATCTTTGGACTGTGAACTTTTGAGTTAATGCTGAAATGAGTTAAGATTTTGGGGGACTGTTGGGAAGGCATGACTGGTTTTGAAATGTGAGGACACGAGATTTGGGAGGGGCCAGGGGCAGAATGATATGGTTTGGCTATGTCCCCACCTAAATCTCATCTTTAATTCCCACATGTCGTGGGAGGGATCTGGTGAGAGGTAACTGAGTCATGGGAGGAGGTCTTTCCCATGCTGTTCTTGTGATAGTGAGTAAGTCTTACGAGATCTGATGGTTTTTATAAGGGGGAGCTTTCCTGCACAAACTCTGTTTGCTTGTTGCCAACTGCGTAAGACCTGACTTGCTCTTCCTTGCCTTCTGCTATGATTGTGAGGCTTCTCCAGCCACGTAAACTGTAAGTCCAATTAAACCTCTTTCTTTTATAACTTTCCCAGTCTTAGATATCTTTATCAGCAGTGTAAAAATGGACTAATACAGGTGGTATGTGCTACTTTACATTGTTCTTAGAGCAGTCTCCATTATGTTATTCAAAGTCTCAAGAAATTTAAAGACCCAGAAAAGGTAACAGCTATTAGCTTTGGATTATCAGGTAAAGTAAATGCTACCACTTTAAGTTGCTGATCTGGGGAAACCATGTGACTCTTAACAGATGAGCTTTTCTAGGAAATATCTGCTTCTATTTCCTAAACTAAGCAAGCTCACAGACTGCCAACAGCTCATTAGGACTGGCTATTGAATGATAGTCAATCCAATATCAATATCAAGGCTAAAGAGCCAAAGGTGTGAACCTTGAACGTAAATCAGAAGGAAAGGGGATGGAGTTGTGCAGATGAATATTGACATTGTTATATTGTTCAAGGCACTGGGAATATAGTGGTGATAAAACAGACCGAATTCCCTAATTTCATGGAGCTTCTATTCTTGTATGGGAAAAAACAATAAGCAAAAAAAGAAATAAATAAGCTCAGAGCTTCCTAAATGCTATGAATAACATAACACAGGGTAATATAACATGAATGTAGGGAGGCAACATCAGATAAGATGGTCAGGAGAGGACCTTCCCAAAGCTCACATTTGGGGTTAGTCTTGAGTGATGAGAAGCCAAATATACAAATATCCAAATTGCTCTGGGAAAAAGCAATTGGAAGAGGTGAGAAGGAGGGAGCCACTGGCACAAAGGGCTTGAGTGCAGATCATTTGAAGGAAAGAAAGCCAGAGAGACTGGAACACAATGAGCAAGAGAAAGAGTATACAAAAATAAAATCAGAGTGGGGAGCGGAGACCAGATAGCGTATGAACTTTTGTAAGTTCATACTCACAAAGTAAGGCATTTGGATTTTATTCTAATTGCATTGGCAGTCCCCTGGATGATGCTAATTAGGAGAAAGATATTGCACATTGATCCGACACACATTTTTGACCACCTAGTATATGCCAGGCACTTTCTAGTCACTAGTGGATATACCAGCTATACCAGCAGTGGATGTGCCAGGCACGGTCTCTGCTGTCATGGAACTCACATCCTAATGAAACATACATGAACACAGCAAGAAGTCAATGTCAGGAAGTAATAAGTTTTACAAAGAAAACAAAGCACAAAGGTGTGATGGAAAGTGACCTGGAAGTTACTTTAGATGGAGTGGTCATGAAGGACATATGGAGGACGGACATGTAAGCTCTGACATAAGTGGTAAGAGGGAGTAAGTCACATGAGGCCAGGCAGAAGAAATGGTCAATCCAAAGACTGTGAGGCATGAAAGTGCCTAGAATGTTTGAGGGATAAGAACTGAAGTCAAGGCCAGGTGCAGTGGCTCACGCGTGTAATCCCAGCACTTTGGGAGGCTGAGGGGGGCATATTACCTGAGGTCAGGAGTTTAAGACCAGCCTGACCAACATGGAGAAACCCCGTCTCTACTCAAAATACAGAATTAGCTGGGGTGTGGTGGTGCATGCCTGTAACCTCAGCTAC
Source organism: Piliocolobus tephrosceles (assembly GCF_002776525.5). Taxonomy (NCBI): domain Eukaryota; kingdom Metazoa; phylum Chordata; class Mammalia; order Primates; family Cercopithecidae; genus Piliocolobus; species Piliocolobus tephrosceles. The sequence goes on along the minus strand of NC_045434.1, from coordinate 21,497,525 downwards.
TTGGGAGGCTGAGGCAGGAAAATTGCTTGAACCTGGGAGGTGGAAGTTGTAGTGAGCTGAGATCACGCCATTACACTCCAGCCTGGCAACAAGAGCGAAACTCGGTCTCAGAAAAAAAAAAAAAAAAGAACTGAAGTCAGTGTGGCAAGAGGGACCGTGGCATAAAGCCAAGGTCAAGGAGGTAGGTAGGTTTTAGATTAGTGAAGAATGGATTGCAGGGGTGGGAGTGGGGTTAAATGCAAGCAGGAAGAATCCTAAAGGCATGATACAGTAGCTTAGGCCAGAAATAATGGTAACTTGGACAAGGACAGAAGTACTAGGCATGGTGTAAAATGATTAGTTAGCTTCATGACAGTTTTGGAGGTGAAGTCAGAGCTCATTTCTGGATTCTCGCTGTTCTAACTAAATATGTGGCGTTGATACTTACTGAGATGGAGAAAATATCCTTTGTAAGATAAATACTATCACTCCCATTTTACACATGAGGAAACTAGGGTTCAACAAGTATAATTCCAAAGCATATGCTTTTTCTACTACATTTTCACCAGGAGTGAGAGCTACCTAAATATGATTGATCGTTTAGAAAAAAAGAACATATAAGGCAAAGTCAAAGAAGTAGTCTCACAGCATATGTACAGTCTGTGTGTGTGCATGTATGTTTATATGCCCTTGTGTATACCTGTGTTCTGACAATCTTGGTGAGAAAGGTGTCAGAAACAACTCTCCTATGGTCTTATCCCTTCCTTTCTCTTCATCTATGGAGGGAGATGATAGTGGAAAATGAGAAAACCTTGGACTTAAGACTAGCTTGTGCTGGTGATACTAGAATGAACATTGGTGTACTGAGGTTGACAATGGAACAAAAAGTCCTGACTTAGCAACTCAAATGTTTATCATCTATGATGTTAAACACAGTGCAGAAAAGATTTTCAGTCACATGGCAATTTACCACCAGAGTCCTAGACACAAGCACAAGGTGAACAGCAGATCCCAGTGCTTAGAGATCAAGCAGACCCTGGCTCTGAAACTCACCAGTTTTGTGACCTTGGCCAAGTAAGTTAACTTATCTGAAACCTCATTTTCACAACTGTTCAGATTGTGGTTAGTTTGAAATCAGATCATGATGAATGTTAAGCATTTAGTATAGTGCCTGATAGAGAATAAACATTCATTAAATGGCCAATTTTCTGATTCCTTCCATTACTCTTGGGTGGTTTCTTCTGGAACTGTATTATTTCCCTTTTGTTCTTCCCTGCCTTGGAGACTACTAATAAAATTATACTTTTCTTTCACGATTCCTAAATCTCACAACCCATTCAGGTAGTAACTGCCTGTATAGTTTCTCTGTCTAACCTCCATACCACACTTCCTTTCCGTTGAGACTGTTCCTGTTCATATTTAACTAAAGCAATTTATCTTACAGTATAGATAAAATATACATGTAAGCCCCTGAGATAGTTGTAGAATCCCAAAAGGGAGCTTTATTTTAGGGAATCCCAGTTGTCACTACATTCATTATCTACTGTTGTATACCAAACTGTCCCAAATTACTGACTTCAAAGCATAACCATTTGTAATTGCTTACAAATCTACAGATCAGCTAGCTGCTTCTGCTCAACTGGATCATGATGAACTGAATGTAGCTGTGCTTATTAAGACAGCCAGAAGGTGGGCTGGCACCTGCCTGGTTAAAGATGGCCTCACTTACATGCCTGACAGTTGGCTAACTATGCGTTTGTCTGGGGCTCTGACAGTGATTGGCTCCTGCATTTCTCAACATGCATCACTCTAGCTTAGACTTTCTTACACAGTAGAGACGGAGTTCCTAGAGAGAGTGAAAGTGCAAAATGTCTTTAGAGTCCTAAGCTTGGAACTGGAACATATCCATAGCATTCTATCAATAAAAGGAAGTCCCAAAGCCACCCAAGATTCAAAGATTGGAAAATGGACGCCACTGATACCATCTCTTGAAGGTAGCAGCTACAAAATCACATTGCAAAGGAAGGGGTGAAGAATTGGAAACATTGGCCAGGCGTGGTGGCTCACACCCATAATCCCAGCAGTTTCAACTTACCAAGACCTCCCTTTGCAGGGCCGAGGTGGGTGAATCACTTGAGGTCAGGAGTTCAAGACCAGCCTACTCGGAGGCTGAGTCTGGAGAACTGCTTGAACCCGGGAGACGGAGGATGCAGTGAGCCAAGATCCCGCCACTGCACTCTAGCCTGGGTGACAGGGCAAGGCTCCATCTCAAAAAAAAAAAAGAAGAATTGGTAACATTTTTGAAATTCACAATCAGAATGGACCCTTGACCTGTGGCATTCTGATTGCCCTTGCTTACCCCAAGTATCCTTCCCCCCTTCTCTAGTCAGTCAATATGTGAAATTCAGCCTACTTCAGTTTGCCCCAGTAATATTAGCCAGGCTGCTGTGCTTCCCTCAAGTCCAGCTTCTCTGAATTACTATAATTTTGGAGCCCTGAACACTTCTTTTCCCCTATGAAAGCGAAAAGTTGAAGGAGTCGGGAGAGGAGACGTTCGAAAGGCACTGTGGCTGGAGAAAACAAGTTAAACTCTTATTTCCAGGTGACTCTCCTCCCTTAGGACTCTCCAGCCTTCTTTTCCTCCATCTTTAGTACTTGTATATGAAAAAGATCAATAGGGCCAGAAAGCATTCTACTTTCTACATTTAAAAGGAAAATGTGTGGCTGGCAGGCCCAACTAGTTGTATACCCCTAACATACATTCTTCCTTACAAATCGCAATTTAGTTTAACAGCAATGTACCCAGAGAACTAACTTAATTTCCCAGGCTTCCTTGCATTTAGGTGTGATCATGTGTCTTAGTTCTGGGCAATGCAATCTGAGAAGCAGTTTCTTGGGCTGAACTTCTGGGAAAGCTATTTTTTCTTTTTTTTAAGTGGTAAAAACGGACAGACTCCACATGTTCATGCCTTCTGCCCTTTTCTTTCTTATTGCTGCCTGGGGTATAAATGTGATATCTGAAAATAAAATAGTCATCTTCAGATCAGAAGAATTAAAGGTGCCATTAGGGATGGAAGAAGAGGAAACTAAAAATGACTTGGATCCTTCATTTCAAGAAAAACTATATGGATTTCCAAACAATGTGTAAAACCGTATCAGTCCTTGACCACCCACCTCTGGACTTATTATATAAGAACAATAATTATCTATTTTCTGAAAAAACTGTGACTGTTCTACTAAAACATGTACCCAAACACTATTTTAACCAACATGGCAACTGAAGTTGATCACAAGAGTACAAATTGATATTAGCAATACAAGTGGCTCAAAGAAAAAATAAAGAATTCATTTTCCTCCCCCAAAACAAGCTATCATTAAGAGTATGTTGCTGCCAGGCATGGCGGCTCACACCTGTAATCCCACTTTGGGAAGTTGGGGCAAGAGGATTGTTTGGGCACGTGAGTTCAGGACCAGTCTGTGCAACATAGCAAGATCCCAATCTCTACAAGAAATACAAAAATTAGCTGGGCATGGTGGCACATGCCTGTGGTTCCAGCTACTCAGAAGGCTGAGGTGGGAGGATCATCTGAGCCTAGGAGGTTGGGGCTGCAGTGAGTCACGATTGTACCATGGCACTCCACCCTATTTAGCCGGGTGAGGTGGCGGGCGCCTGTAGTCCCAGGTACTCGGGAAGCTGAGGCAGGAGAATGGCGTAAATCCGGAAGGCGGAGCTTGCAGCGAGCTGAGATCCGGCCACTGCACTCCAGCCCGGGCGACAGAGCGAGACTCCGTCTCAAAAAAAAAAAAAAGAGTATGTCACTTCTCTCTGGTTCATCAACTCTGGGCAGGAGATGAGAATCATGTAAAAGGAAGGAAAATCTTGCAGTAGCTATGTGGATGGGGTAAAGAGATATCAAGAGAAAGGACATTCTACAGATGTCTACCTTATCAAAACTTTTCTCTGAATATCACACTGAAAAGTCAGCTGGAAACTGACTAAATTCATCATTCTCCTCTTGTACTTCTTTCTTATCTTTTTTGTTTGGTTTGGTTTTAAATATTATGCATCACCAAAGCCTGCAAACTTCCTTATCTATTATCTAAATTAAGGTCATCACTACCTAATCATTCAGCTTAGTCAAAAAATGTTTTCTTCTCCTTCAACCCCACAGCCACTTGACCACCAAATCCTCTTGAGAGTACCTCTTCAACTCAGAGGCATATGTGGATGAGGAAGACAGACGTATAAAGACAATTATAAATCACTGCTCAAGAAATCTTGGTGTCTCATCGTCTCTCATCTGGATAACCATATCAATTTCCCAGTCCCCAGTATGCCCACATCCTCAACTTCATTCTAAAATACTGACAAAATTGTATTTGTGAAACCCAACACTTTTCTTGTCGCTCTCTTGTTCTAGGATACCTGGAAGCTTTGTGTTTGTTTGCATGCCATTGTAGGACGTCAGAAATCTATCCTCAGGCTGGTCTCCAGCCTTATTTCTTATTACTACTTCTACATGAATTTCTGCTTCCAAGGTGTGCCATGCACTTGCATAAGTCTATGAATTTGTATGTACTATACCAGAAATACAGTCAGTAGTATCAGACCTATATGCAAGAGTCCCAAATATTTTTCTGTCTCCTCTCATTGGCTAAATCCAGCTCAAATTCCTTTCTGACTATTCCAGGCAAATGAATTACTAATTATTTTGGTCCCTCTGCAGACTGTTCATATAACTCTTTGTTTATGAATATCTGCCCATGGACAGTGGATACCTTGGGAGGAGCTTCAGGGCCTGGTTGGCTGGCACATGGAAACATCTGAGTACATCGAAGAAAGAGGGAAAAAGAGGAGAGAATTTCTACTACAGATTTTTTTCTTTTTATTATTTATTTATTAATTTTTTTTTTTTTTTTTGAGACAGAGTCTCGGCTCTGTCACCAGGCTGGAGTGCAGTGGCACTATCTCAACTCACTGCAACCTCTGCCTCCCGGGTTCAAGCGATTCTCCTGCCTCAGCCTCCCAAGTAGCTGGGAATACAGGTGCATTCCATCAAGCTCAGCTAATTTTTGTATTTTTAGTAGAGATGGGGTTTCACCATGTTGGTCAGGCTAGTCTTGAACTCCTGACCTCATGGTCCTTCTGCCTCAGCCTCCCAAAGTGCTGGGATTACAGGTGTGAGCCACCACACCTGGCTATTTTTCTTTCTTTCTTTTTTTTTTTTTTTTAAAAAAACTTATTGCCTGTAATTAACATTAAGTCGAGTCTGTATCTTCTCATACAAAGTGACGTATTTTCAGAATATTTTTGGTGGAAGGGGTTCATGCTTCAGAAAAGGGCAAGGCTACAGAGACATCTAAGATCCTCTCTAGCTCTATCATTCTATGCAGCTTTTGTAAACTGCTGTATCAAAATATTTTAAAATAAAAAATTAGTAGAGCTCAATTATAGAACTAATTGACTGAAATCTTTTCGTTGCTTTGAATTTATATATAGATAAAAGTAAAGAATAATTACCGGGCGCCGTGGCTCATGCCTATAATCCCAGCACTTTGGGAGGCCGAGGCGGGTGGATTGCCTGAGGCCAAGAGTTCAATACCAGCCTAGCCAACATGGTGAAACTCCATCTCTATTAAAAATACAAAAATTAGCCAGGCATGGTGGTGAACGCCTGTAATCCCAGCTACTTGGGAGGCTGAGGCAGGAGAATCGTTTGAACCTGGAAGACAGAGGTCGTAGTGAGCCAAGATTGAGTCACTGCACTCCAGCCTAGGTGACAGAGCAAGACTGTCTCAAAAAACAAAAACAAAAATGAGAATAATCAATGAATTCTACATTCTCGAATTAGCACTTCGGATTTCAACAAATTTCAAGGCAGCATAAAATAGTTTAATAGACTAAGTAATGATGATAAAATGATGGAAAGTTTTATGTTTCTCTTCATTACGTCACGTTTTGTAAAGTCAATAGCAAATATATAAGTTCATAGCAACCATCTTTTGTAAATCAATATCAAGTACCTACATTAGTTGGGATTAAAGAATTATTTTATCTGACACTTCCCCAAATTATGATGTAGCTAACAGCAAGGCAGTACTTATCAAATAGATCAAAAAATAGTGAGAGAATATGACTTCATGATTTTTCCTAGATTTAGTTCTTCTTGTCTGGACAAACTGGGAGTGAAATATAGATGAGAACTGCAACACATAAACATATAACACCTTACTGCCTCCCATACAAAACTTATCTTTCTTTATCCTGTGCCAATACATGAAAGCTCATGCTCTATAATGGAGGCTTTTCTATGAACAGAAGAACTGAAATTCGTTTGTCCTTTTTACTATAAAGCAAGACCCATCTGGCCGGGTGTGGTGACTGACACCTGTAATCCCAGCATTTTGGGAGGCTGAGGCCGGTGGATCATGAGGTCAGGAGTTCAGGACCAGCCTGGTCAAGATGGTGAAACCCCGTCTCTACTAAAAACACAAAAATTAGCCGGGTGTGGTGGCTAATCCCAGCATGTAATCCCAGCTACTCCGGAGGCTGAGGCAGCAGAATCGCTTGAAACCGGGCAGGCAGAGGGGTGGAGTGGGGCGGGGGTTGCAGTGAGCCAAGATTGCGCCACTGCACTCCAGCCTGGGTGACAGAGTGAGGCTCTGTCTCAAAAAAAAAAAAAAAAAAAAAAGTCCCGTCAAGCTCAATTCTCCAAGGACACAAAGAAAAAGCAGCTCTAGATTTCCACCTCTGGTTATGGCAGACCAGCTCATATCAGTCAATTGTTACTGACAATAACAACTAGAAAGGGTTAAATTTAAAAATACGTATTTTTTGAAGGTATTTGAGAATTACAAAGTCAGTGAAGACCTATGGCCCTAAGATCCAGGAGAGAAGGGGAGTCCAGAGAGGTAAGCCTCACTTTCAGTCTGTTTTTCTCTGAGTCATTTGCTGATTTTTAAGTGGCTGTCAAGAGTCACAAAGTCAGGTAGATAAACATTATATTGAAGGGCCGCTAAGAAGGAGGATTTCTTTCTTTCTTTCTTTTTTCTTTTTTTTGAGACGGAGTCTCGCTCTATTGCCCAGGCTGGAGTGCGGTGGCGCCATCTTGGCTCACTGCAACCTCTGCCTCCGGGGTTCAAGCAATTCTCCTGCCTCAGCCTCGTGAGTAGCTGGGATTACAGGCACGCGGCACCACGCCCAGCTAATTTTTGTATTTTTAGCAGAGACGGGGTTTCACCCTGTTGGCCAGAATGGTCTCCATCTCCTGACCTTGTGATCCACGCGCCTTGGCCTCCCAAAGTGCTGAGATTATAGGTACCAGCCACCATGCCCGGCCAGGAGGGTTTCTTACATTCACCGCTGCTGCATTAAGAATAGAGATGAACCAAAAAATGAAATAAGCCTCATAAACCCTAAAATTCAGACTCTAATTAGCAAAATTCTAGATTGGATTAAATCGACATGATCTGGCCGGGAGTGGTGGCTCATGCCTGTAATCCCAGCACTTTGGGAGGCTGAGGCGGGTGGATCACTTGAGGTCAGGAGTTCGAGACCAGCCTGGCCAACATGGTGAAACCCCATCTCTACTAAATATACAAAAATTAGCCAGCCGTGGTGGCGCATAATCCCAGCTACTCAGGAGGCTGAGGCAGGAGAATCGCTTGAATCCGGGAGGTAGAAGTTGCAGTGAGTGAAGATCGGGCCACTGTACTCCAGCCTGGGCGACAGAGTGAGATGCATAAAAAAAAAAAAAAAAATTTACCTGATTCTGCTTATCTGCCTCTCAGAAGTGATAACACTGATAACAAACCCTGGTAGTGATATCTAGAAGGAGATAATATCAACCTGGATCTTAAATTATCTCCAGAATTTTCCACATTCAATATTCATTATTATCAAAAAATTAGTACACATATGACTGAACATGTGAAATAAACAAAACAAAACAAAAAAAGAAAGAAAAAATAGTAGTGTCAGACCCACATGGAAAAGGCCCAGATATTGGAATTATTACATGTGGACTTCAACTGTCATGTTTATGTTCCAGAAAAATTGAAAAAATATGGAGAATGTCAGCAGAGAATTATAATCTATAATAAAATAAACAAAAAGATATTGTGGAATTGAACAATCTAATAACTAAAATTAAGAAAGTGGAGGGTTCTGTTTTTCAGCTTTGGAACTGCCCCCCCGCTCCCTATCTCTGTACAGGGGAGCTTCTTCTTTCTTTCTTCCCCATTAAACTCCTTGCTCTGAAAACTATTCCATGTGTGTTTGTGTCGTTTTTTCTAATTTGACTCTAGACGAAGAACCAGGTGTTTCTCCACTCATCAGAGCCGCCGTATCATTTTGGTGCGTTGGCTGGGAATCTGAGGTAGAGCCTTCCTCAGAGTGTTACAGGAATAGGCTCTTGGATACATCACACTCCAGTCAAAGCCTAGAAAGCTGAGGGAGCCACCCCTGACAGCCAGAGAACGACTTGAATATCAGTGCGAAGAAATAGGAGACCTTAAACTGAAAAATCACAAAAGATAAGTCATGGAAAGCAATCAAACTCCAAATGGTGCTGCAAACTGAACCACGCGTGAACACGCTGTTCTTCCGAGGACCCTTAGATTGACCTCAGGAGAAGCCCTAAGTACTGTTCCTCATTCATATCAGTATCATTTTGCATTTCCACGAGAAATGTATCACTTTAATTTGCATTTCTTTAATTAACAATATTCATGGCTGTACGTGGTGGCTCACACTTGTAATCCCAGCACTTTGGGAGGCCAAGGTGGGTGGATAACTTGAGGTCAGGAGTTCGAGACTAGCCTGGCCAACATGGTGAAACCCCGTCTCTACTAAAAATGGAAAAAATTAGCTGGGCGTGGTGGTGGGCGCCTGTAGCCTCAGCTACTTGGGAGGCTAAGGCAGGAGAATCACTTGAGCCCAGTATACAGAGGTTGCAGTGAGCTGAGATCATGCCACTGCACTCCAGCCTGGACGACAGAGCGAGAGACTCTGTCTCCAAAAAATCCAACACCCCCCCCCCCAAAAATTCATTCAACAAACATTTATTTGCACATTATGTACCAGGCTATCATAGGCATTAGGGATACAGCTTTAAACAAAACAGACAACATTGACCATCCTGGAGCACATATTCTAGTAATAATAAACAAATGTAAACAAATTCGTAAATAGTATGTTAGATTGTAAAAAGCACTCTGGAGAAAAAGCTATTAAGGAGAACAATAAAAATGTATATGGGGTTAATTAAAAAACAAAACAGCCTTTTTCTGGCCGGAACCATGGAGGGTGTAGAAGAGAAGAAGAAGAAGGTTCCTGCTGTGGCAGAAGCTCTTAAGAAAAAGCGAAGGAATTTTGCAGAGCTGAAGATCAAGCACCTGAGAAAGAAGTTTGCCCAAAAGATGCTTCGAAAGGCAAGGAGGAAGCTTATCCATGAAAAAGCGAAGCACTATCACAAGGAATATAGGCAGATGTACAGAACTGAAATTCGAATGGCGAGGATGGCAAGAAAAGCTGGCAACTTCTATGTACCTGCTGAACCCAAATTGACATTTGTCATCAGAATCAGAGGTATCTGTGGCGTGAGCCCAAAGGTCCGAAAGGTATTGCAGCTTCTTCGCCTTCGTCAAATCTTCAAGGGAATCTTTGTGAAGCTCAACAAGGCTTCGATTAACGTGCTGAGGATTGTAGAGCCATATATTGCATGGGGGTACCCCAATCTGAAGTCAGTAAATGAGCTATTTACAAGCGTGGCTATGGCAAAATCAATAAGAAGCGAATTGCTTTGACAAATAACGCTTTGATTGCTCGATCTCTTGGTAAATATGGTATCATCTGCGTGGAGGATCTGACTCATGAGATCTATACTGTTGGAAAACGCTTCAAAGAGGCAAATAACTTCCTGTGGCCCTTCAAATTATCTTCTCTAAGAGGTGGAATGAAGAAAAAGACCACCCATTTTGTAGAAGGTGGAGATGCTGGCAACAGGGAGAACCAGATCAACAGGCTTATTAGAAGAATGAACTAAGGTGTCTACCATGATTATTTTTCTAAGCTGGTCAGTTAATGAACAGTACCTGCTCTCAAATTGAAAAAAAAAAAAAAAACAAAGCAAAATAAAAAAAAAAGGTGGGCCAGGTATGGTGGCTCACGCCTGTTATCCCAGCACTTTGTGAGGCTGAGGTGGGTAGATTGCTTGAGCCCAGGGGTTCAAGATCAGCCTGGGTAACATGGTGAAACCCCATCCCTACCCCAAATAAGCTAGGTGTGGTGGTGCACACCTGTGGTCCCAGCTACTCCAGAAGCTGAGGTGGGAAGATCACTGGAGCCTGGGAAGTTGAGGCTGCAGTGAGCCATGATCATGCCACTGCACCATAACCTGGGTGACAGAGTGAGACCTTGCCTCAAAAAAAAAAAAAAAAAAAAAAAAAAGAGTGAGTGTGGCTGGGCATGGTAGCTTATCCTTGTAATCCCAGTGCTTTGGGAGGCAAAGACCAGAGCATTGCTTGAGGCTAGGAGTTTGACACCAGCCTGGGCAATATAGTAACCTCCTGTATCTCCAAAAAAAAAAGCTGAGCATAAATGGCACTCATCTGTGGTCTTAGCTACCCAGGAGGATGAGGCGGTAGGATTGTTTGACCCCAGGAGTTCAAGATTGCAGTGAGCTATGATCACAACTCCAGCCTGGGCACCCAAGTGAGACCCTGCTTCTTCTTCTTTTTTTTTTTTTTTAAGTTTACTAGGAAAACGAAAGAGCTAAAGAGGGCACTGGTAAGCCAGAAGACCAGAAGAAAGGTCAGTAGAGACTGAAGCAGAAAGAAAAGAGGTGGAAATGAAAGACCCTACAAAATAAATAGAACATGACAGCAAGATTTAATATACTTGTAATAGAAGTCCTGAAGGGGAGGAGAGAGAAATTAGGGGAAAAACTGCTACGTGAAAAGAAATTGACAGAAAATTTTCCAAAGCTGATGAAAGGTATCAAGCCAAAAATCCAAGAATATCTATGAACTTATATCAGGATAAATTAAAACCACACCTAGGTACGTGATGGTATAACGCTGAAAAACAATGGAAAAAAAATCTCAAAAATGGTCAGAAGAAATTCATACATTACTTTCAACAATAAGATTAACAGCTATCTTTTTATTTTATTTATTTATTTATTTAGACCAAGTCTTGCACAGTCACCCAGGCTGGAGTGCAGTGGCAGGATCTTAGCTCACTGCAACTTCTGCCTCCCGGATTCAAGTGATTCTTCTGCCTCAGCCTCCTGAGTAGCTGGGACTACAGGTGCCCGCCACCATGCCTGGCTAATTTTTGTAATTTTAGTAGAGTTGCAGTTTCACCATATTGATCAGGCTGGTCTCGAACTCCTGACCTCAGATGATCTTCCCACCTCGGCCGCCCAAAGTGCTGGGATATATCATTCCAATTTCTGCCTTCATTTTGACACAGGAATCTTTACTCTGGATCTCTGTGTCTCCAAATCTCCCTCTCCAGTCACTGGGTTTAGGACATGAGTCATTGAATTTAGGGCCTACCCTAATCCAGTATGACCGCATTTGAGCATGTTTAGACTTACAAAAACATTCACAGGTACTGAAGGTAAGGACTCCAGTAAGGACCCCAACTGTCTTTTTTGGGGACACAATTCAATGTACTAAACTCCAGAGCCTCCATTTTCTCTTCTATAAAATAAATATAGCCTGGGTGCAGTGGGTCACACCTGTAATCCTGGCACTTTGGGAGGCCGAGGTGGGCAGATCATTTGAGGTCAGGAGTTCCAGACCAGCCTGACCAACATGGTGAAACCCCATCTCTACTAAAAATAGAAAAATTAGCCACGTGTGGTGGTGGGTGCCTGTAATCCCAGCTACTTGGGAGGCTGAGGCAGGAGAATTACTTGAACCCGGGAGGCGGAGGTTGCAGTGAGCCGAGATCACGCCATTGCATTCCAGCCTGGGCAATAGAGCAAGACTCCATCTCAAAAAAACAAAACAAAACAAAACTAAATAAATATAATACCAACCTTGGAGAGTTATGATCAATAATCTAGTAATGCCTAGGACCCAGAATAAGTGGGTAATACATTCTCAAGTCAGGTTTTAAAAAGTAAGTACTAAGTGAAACATTGGGAGGCTGAGGTGCGAGGATTGTTTGAGGACAGGAATTCGAAACCAACCTAGGCAACATAGCGAGACCTCATATCTACAAAAATAAAAACAATTAGGAATGGTGGCACAAGCCTGTAGTCCTAGCTACTGCAGAGGCTGAGGTGGGAGAACTGCTTGAGCCTAGGAGTTCAAGGTTACAGTAAGCTATGGTGTGCCCTAGCCTGTACCCTAGCCTGGGTACCCTAGCCTGGGTCAAGACAGAGACCCTGACTCTAGCCTGGGTCAAGACTGTACCCTAGCCTGGGTCAAGACAGAGACCCTGACTCTTTAAAAAAAAAAAAAAGAAGAAGCCGGGTGCGGTGGCTCAGGCCTGTAATCCCAGTACTTTGGGAGGCCGAGGCGGGCGGATCACAAGGTCAGGAGATCGAGACCATCCTGGCTAACACGGTGAAACCCCGTCTCTACTAAAAATACAAAAAAAAATTAGCCGGGTGCGGTGGCGGGCGCCTGTAGTCCCAGCTACTCAGGAGGCTGAGGCAGGAGAATGGTGTGAACCCGGGAGGCGGAGCTTACAGTGAGCCGAGATCGCGCCACTGCACTCCAGCCTGGGCGACAGAGTGAGACTCCGTCTCAAAAAAAAAAAAAGAAAGAAAAGAAAAAGGCACATAAATACATACTGATAGACTCAGGAAGGGGTGCGGTGGTTGGGCGATTGAAAGTGAAAGTTTCTAGTAACTACACATATTAATAAGATTCTGTCAATGAAAAACTCCATTTTTTTCAAAGAAAACTATAATATTCGGTCTAATATCAAATAAACCAGAAAATATGAGGGCCTAATAGACACAATTGCAGTGCACAGCAGCAGCAGAGCTACTGCTCCTTTTGGAGCAGGGCTATCCCATAGGCGGTGTGCCCAGAGGAGCAGCTCAGAGGCAGTGTTGCACTCATATTTATACCTATTTGTAATTACATGCAAATTAAGAGGTGATTTATACAGAAATTTCTAGAAAAGCGTGGTAACTTCTGGGTTATCAGGTCGTTGCTATGGAAAGGGGTGGTAACTTCCAGGTGTTGCCATGGCAATGGTAAACTGAGGTAGTGCACTGGTGCACGTGTCTTATGGAAAGCTGCTTCTGCCTCATCCCTGTTTTAGCAAGTTCTCAATTTGGTCGGATGTCCTAGGCCTGTTTCTGAAGTTGAGTCCCATGCCTATCTCACTATGACTTGTTAAAGGTTGTAAACATTAGTATATTTCTAGAGTTCACTGAAATATATACTGCTGAAAAATCTGATTGCCACCCAAAGATTGGCAAGGTAATAATTGCCTTGGAACTAAAGCATATATTTGGAATGATAACAAATTTATGGAAAGACTCCTTGCTATTGGTGCATTATGTCTTAAATTGGTTGCTTTTTTTTTTGAGACAGAGTTTTGCTCCTGTTGTCCAAGTTGGAGTGCAATGGTGCGATCTTGGCTCACTGCAACCTCCGCCTCCTGGGTTCAAGCAATTCTCTTGCCTCAGCCTCCCAAGTAGTTGGGACTACAGGTGCACGCCACCTTGCCCGGCTAATTTTTTTGTATTTTTTGTAGAAACGGGGTTTCACCATGTTAGCCGGGCTGGTCTCGAACTCCTGACCTCAGATGATTCACCCACTTCGGCCTCCCAAAGTGCTGGGATTATAGGCATGAGCCACCGTGTCCGGCCAATTGGTTGCAATTTTTACATTTATTTTTATTGGTTTTCTGAGACAGTGTCTCACTCTGTCAACAGGCTGGAGTGCAGTATCTCAATCACAGCTCACTGAAGTCTCCACCTCCCTGGGCTTAAGTGATTCTCCCACTGTAGCCCCTCAAATAGCTGGGGGTACAGGTGCAACCCACCACGCCAACAGGCTAATTCTTTTGTATTTTTGGTAGAGACGGGGTTTTGCCATGTTGCCCAGGCTACTCTCCATCTCCTGGGCTCAAGCAATCCACTGGCCTTGGCTTCCCAAAGTGCTGGGATTACAGGTATGAGCCACAGAACCCGGCCTAATTTTTATTTTTATTTTTGTTTTTAAATCAAAGTAACATTTACATAATTTAAGATGTCCGGTTCTACTTTAATGCATTTAACCAAGAGCCTTAGTCCTCCCTTTGTCCCTTTCACTGGAATCCCACTTCCCAGAGGCAACAATAACCTGCAATGCTAGATACTTTTATGGTATTTTTTTTAATGGGCTCCTATATTTAAATAGCACACTTACGCTTAAATTGCTATTTCTTTTTCAGTTAAAACATTGTATTAATTTCCTACCATCCAAGTTTAAGAGTTAGCTGTCTTACATTACCCCTATCCTTACAGATCATCCTCCCCAACCTTCCAATACAGCTCTATCATATTTTCTGTTTTAATCAGGACAGAGTCCTTACTTTATTTCTTTTCTTTTTCCTTTTCTTTTCCTCTTCTCTTCTCTTCTTTCTCTTTTGTTTTCTTTTTTCTTTTTTTATTTTTGAGACAGAGTCTCAACTGTCACCCAGGCTGGAGTGCAGTGATGCGGTGTCGGCTCAGTGCAACCTCTACCTCCTGGGCTCAAGCAATTGTGCCACCTCAGTCTCCCGAGTAGCTGGGACTACAGGTGTGCGCCACCACACCCAGCTAATTTTTGTATTTTTTGTAGAGATGGGGTTTTGCCATTTTGCCCAGGCTGTCCTCAAACTCCTGAGCTCAGGCGATCCTCCCACCTCAGCCTCCCAAAGTGCTGGGATTACAGGGTGAGCCACCGCACCTGGCCTTACAATGTAAATATTTCTTATAGCTAAGTCGTGTGATCTAATAGTACGTTTTCATTTCTCTGTAGTTAAAAAAAAATCTGCAATTAGTAGTTGTCCTTTAAAATTTTTTTTTTCTTTGTACCTATCACTAATGTTTTCGAATCTTACAGAACTCTAAATGCCATTCCACAGGATCAAATGCATCATGTAATCCATTAGTTCTAATTGCTTATTGAAAATATCTTTTGGCTGGGCATGGTGGCTCACGCCTGTAATCCCCCCACTTTGGGAGGCTGAGGCGGGTGGATCATGAGGTCAGGAGATCGAGACCATCCTGGCTGACACAGTGAAACTCCGTCACTACTAAAAATACAAAAAAGTAGCTGGGTGTGGTGGCGGGCGCCTGTAGTCCCAGATACTTGGGAGGCTGAGGCTGGAGAATGGCGTGAACCTGGGAGGTGGAGCTTGCAGTGAGCCGAGATCGCACCACTGCACTCCAGTCTGGGAGACACAGCAAGACTCTGTCTCAAAAAAAAAAAAAAAAAGAAAGAATATCTTTCTTTGAACTCTCCATACTCTCCATACTTCTGCTGTAATCTGTACTGTGGCTTCCAGCTGACATCCTGAAACTCCGCCTTACCATATCCTGAACACTAACTCCCTTGGATAGGATCCCCAGTTTCCTGGATCCCAAATTTTCCTGTTTCTTAGCTTAGTCCCTAATATTAATAGAGTACATGGGAAGGAAATTTTTGGCTATCTTATGTATCTATGTATTTATTCTCGATTATTACCCTCATACTTGATTGACAGTTTGGTTGAGTATAGAATTCTAGATTGGAAATAATTTACTGTCTTAAAAATTATTTTGTAGTATTACAGCTCTTTTAGAATTTGTCTATCAGGCTGTTGGTTTTTTTTTTTTTTTTTTTTCCTGGAAAGTCCCTAAAAAATAAAAGAAAATAAAAATAAATTATTTTGTAGTATTTAGTACATTTAAAATACTGTTGTATTATAAATATAAATTATGGAGCATAATAAAATAAATTGCCTTGCACGGTGACTGATGCCTATAACCCCAGTACTTTGGGAGCCTGAGGCAGGAGGATAGCTTGAGCCCGGGAGTTTGAGACCAGCCTGGGCAACAAACATAGTGAGACCCTGTCTCTAATAAAAGAAAATGTTTAAAAAAGGCTGGACATGATGGCTCATGTCTGTAATCCCAGCACTTTGGGAGGATGAGGCAGGTAGATTGCTTGAGCTCAGAAGTTCAGGACCAGCCTGGCCAACATAGTGAAACCCTGTCTTTACCAAAAACATAAAAATTAGCTGGGTGTGTTTGCATGTGCCTGTAGTCCCAGCTATTTGGGAGGCTGAGGCAGGAGAATCACTTGAACCCAGGAGGCAGAGGCTACAGTGAGCCAAGATCACGCCACTGCACTCCAGCCTGGGTGACAGAGTTAGACTCTGTTTTTAAAAAAAAAAAAAAAAAAAAAATCTTTATTCAATAATAAATTATCCATAGCTTACTGTAATTTTTAACTTTATACACTTTTAAATTTTCCTTAGCTTTTTGAATCTTTTGTAATAACACTTAGCTTAAACACAGATTGTAAAGTTGTACAAAAATATTTTCTTCCTATATATCCTTATTCTATAAACTTTTTTCTATTTTAAGTTTTTTTACTTTTAAAACTTTTCGTTAATAACTAAGACATGAGCACATACATTACCCTGGGCCTACACAGGGTCAGAATCACTGTCTACCTCCATGTCTTGTCCCACTGGAAGGTCTCCAGGAGCAATAATACACACGGAGCTCTCATCTCCTACAATAGCAATGCTTTCTTCTGGAATACCTCCTGAAAGACTTGCCTGAAGCTGTTTAACAGTTAATTTGTTTTTTCATTTTTTTTTTGAGATGGAGTCTTGCACTGTCGCCGGGGCTGGAGTGCAGTGGCCTGATCTCGGCTCACTGCAACCTCCGCCTCCCAGGTTCAAGCGATTCTCCTGCTTTAGCCTCCTGAGTAGCTGGGATTACAGGCGCACACCACCATACCCCACTAATTTTTTCTATTTTTAGTAGAGATAGGGGTTTCACTATGTTGGCCAGGCTGGTCTTGAACTCCTGACCTCGTGTTCCGCTCATCTTGGCCTCCCAAACTGCTGGAATTACAGGTATGAGCTACTGCGCCCAACCTTAACAGTTAATTTTTTAAAAAAATAATTAGCAGGAGTATACTGTAAAATAATGATTAAAAATTATAGCATAGTAAATACATAAATCATTAGCATAGTTGTTTATTATCATTATGAAGTATTATGAACTGTATGTAGTTGTATGTGCTATATTTCTATAGGACTGGCAGCAGGTTTGTTTATGCCATCACCACAAAGACATGAGTTCTGCATTGTGCTGCTGCGTTATGATGGCTATGATGTCACTAGGCTACAGATATTTTTCAGCTCCATTATAATCTTATGGGACTACCATCATGCATGTGATCTGTTTTTGTTTTTGTTTTTTTTTTGAGATGGAGTCTTGCTCTGTCACCCAGGCTGGAGTGCAGTGGCGCGATCTCAGCTCACCATGACCTCCGTCTCCCGGGTTCAAGTGATTCTCCTGCCTCAGTCTCCAGAGTAGCTGAGACTACAGGTGCGCACCAGCACGCCCAGCTAATTTTTGTGTTTTTAGTAGAGACGGGGTTTTGCCATATTGGCTGGGCTGGTCTCAAACTCCTGAGCTCAAGCTATCCACCCACCTCAGCCTCCCAAAGTGCTGGGATTATAGGTGTGGGCCACTGCACCCGGCTTAGGCAACCTGTTTTTGTTGACCAAAACATCACTGTGTGGTATGTGGGTGTATATATATGTATGTGTGTAAATATACATATATATATTCAAGTGTGTGTGCACTTGTGTGTGTGTGTATATATATATAGTATTTTGGTTCTGATAATTCTAATCTCTGGAATTCTTGAAGTCTGTGTTTGTTTTTTGTAATTTTCTTTTCTTTTTCTTTCTTTTCTTTTCTTTTTTTTTTTTTTTTGAGATAGGGTCTCACTCTGTTGCCCACTTCTGCCTCTCAAAGTCTGAGATTACAGGCGTGAACCACCAAGCCTAGCCTAAATTTAATTTAATTTAAATTAATAATTTAAGTAGCCACATGTGACTAGTGGTAACCACGTTAAATAGCAGAAATCTACAGGCTAGACTTTTTCCTTCTACAACATTTCACACAATACTTTTCCTTCACCGTCCAAGCCTGCCTTCAGAAGTAACTAGTGTTTTCCCATTCCTGAGCCTTTTCTAGTTGCAGCACTAAAAGTCAACTTGCCTTTTATTGCCCTGCGTTGACCATTTTCCTCACCAACTAAACACTTTCAACAGAATAGATGAACTTGAATTCTAGATGAGATAGCATTGATTCAAGCATTTCTCATTTTCCATGATATGTTGACTTGTCTTATTGCTATTTTCTTCTTTCCAATTCTGTTATTGTTTACATCCCTTTCTCTTACAGTCACCTTCCAGTAATATTAGTATGGTTTTTAAAGGGAGTCATTGGAAAACCAGACTATGGTTTTTCAATTGACTTTATTTTTATACCAAAATAACTTACTCCTTGTTTTAGCTTCATTATCAGTTTAATTCAGAGGTGGCTCTAAGAATTTTTATCTGTCTAGTGACTGGGAATTCCAGATTGGGATCAGAAATGACCAGCCCTCCATAGCAGGGTTTCTCAAAGTCAGCACCATTAACATTTTGTGTTGAATAATTCTTTGTTCTGGGAAGTTCTCCTATATATTGTAAAACATTTCTCACTGTTGCTGGACTCCACCCACTAAATACCAGTAGTAACCGCACACCCCTTCTGCCTTTGACAATCAAAAATATATATAGACCTTGGTCTAGAAGACAAAATCCCCTCCGTTGAGAACCACTGCTTTAAAAGGTTTTTTTTTTTTTTCTGAGACGGAGTCTCGCTCTGTCGCCCAGGCTGGAGTGCAGTGGCCAGATCTCAGCTCACTGCAAGCTCCGCCTCCCAGGTTCACGCCATTCTCCTGCCTCAGCCTCCCGAGTAGCTGGGACTACAGGCACCCGCCACCTTGCCCGGCTAGTTTTTTGTATTTTTTAGTAGAGACGGGGTTTCACCGTGTTAGCCAGGATGGTCTCGATCTCCTGACCTAGTGATCCGCCCGTCTCGGCCTCCCAAAGTGCTGGGATTACAGGCTTGAGTCACCGCGCCCGGCCTTTTAAAAGGTTTTTAACTTTGTAAACTAGGCCATGCTTTATGAAGAATCCTTAAGTTGGCATTTCTCAAATCCATTAAAATCACCTGAATATTCTGTTTGAGAAGTAGGCTAGGAATCTGTCTTTTTAACAAAGACCCTAGTGATTCTAATTTAGGTGTTTCTAAAGATCACACTTGGAGAAACATTGCCCTAAGTTGACTACAACGTTATGTGAAATCCCCCTGGCCGCCATTAGAATGCTCTAGGCATACAAGATTTCAAGGGACAGGTCAATGTATTGAGAAGATAAATATTTACTGGGTGAGAAATCACGCAAAATGTCCAAGAGTGCTGCATGGAGCAAATCTAGTACAAACACTGGCGAAATCCCAGCAGTAAAGTCTTCTTTGTGTCATTGTTCTAGACACGTTTGGAGCTGACGAGGGAGGTGTTGGGGACCTGTAGAAGTGAGTCCAATTTTTCTGAGTCCATGATTTTCCTGAAGCTCACATTTAATAATGAAACAGGATCCCCAGTAAAGATGCTGCTGTGGTGTTGCCAATTACTTCATGCCTGATAGAGAAGCTGAAATGCCTCCCCATACTTGAGATTTTTTTTTCTTTCCAGTTAATTGTTCTTCCTAAATTGAATGATCTATTTTTGGAACTGAAAGAGACACAGTGTAGAGAGAAAGGAACTGACAAAGCCCAAGGCAGAGAAGGGAGGTAGACAGAGAAAATGCAGAAAGAAGAGGGCGATGCTATCTGCATCCATCTTCTTCACAACAAACACAGAAAATGAACAGGAAGGGCATTATCTTTTCCTGGGAGCAGGTGAATCAGACATGAGGGGCAGGAGATTTTGCTTATGAAACCACAAACGCATGAAAAGAAAAAAATGTAAAATTCTAGAAACAGTTGTAACCTGGAGGCCTAGGTCTTAAAATTCACTGGGCTTTCCCTTAAAGCTCTAGAGTGGGCCTGCATGTTCATGTCATCAGATTAGAAGAAGAGAAAACCTGCTTCTTTACTATATTTCTTAATAAAACTTATTCGAAAAGCCCCACAACCTTAGTCTTGAAAATGTGGGACTGATTGTCTCATAGAAGTGATTCTGAGAGTATTTAGCAGGACTTCTGATGCATTTAGTCCACATACACATTTGATGAAGCATATATACACATAGATGTGTGCATTTTTAATGACCTCAGAACCGTAAGTAATGTCCACCTTAGCCAGATTCCTTAGCTATTATCAAAAACGTATTTGAAAAAGAGTCAGCAAATATTGTGTCTAACTACCAGCGTGGCTATCAGCTTCTTACACTTTGCTGCTTTTATAAATAATGCTTTTGTTAACTCCGGTGAGTTCTTCTGATCCTCCTTCAGTCTGAGCATCATGCTCAAAGCTCTGGAGGGGGCCTACACTAGCCATTTCTGCTTCTGTTCTCCAGGCATTTCAATTGCAGTTACATTTTTAAAAGACCCTCTTTTGTGCTTTTAGATGCTTAGCAAAACTACAAAGAAGAACACACATCATTTTCTTCAAAACACATAAACATTTTGGCCTGCCAAAGCGACTGCACCAAAGACAGCCAGCTTGACTTTAAAGTGTACGAGAAGAACAGAGACCTTTCAAGCTCCCATAAGAGTGTGCCATTCTTTCCACCCCTCACTGGATATTTTAACAATGTACGCAGTTCACTCCTGAAATGATTCAACTAAGGAAAGAAAGAAGCTTCAAAAGACTGTGTACACTTGCCTTTCACTGCCATGAGGTGTCAGGAGAGGAGCTCCTGGCTGCCCGTAGTATCATTTTTCTCTACTTCCTGCCATTTTAATCTTAGCGTCATGTGGATAGCATATCCATATTTTTCTGTGTGTCTAAGCGTTTGATTTTCATCCACTGTGATAGCAGACTGTAACACCAGGGTGGTGAAGAATGGAGCACAGGGAAAGAGAAAGGAACGATCCTGGGAATGATAGCGTTCAATCAAACAAGCTATGCAGATCCTTTTATGCCAGCTTGTATCACAAAGTTGTAGAACTAGAAGACTGCTACTTTCTTCCTCACGTAAGTAATTGTGCAGGCTGATCAAACAAACCTTCGTTTGATCTTTGATCATTTATTTCAAATTCAAACTCTGGTAAGCAGAGATAAGGTCATATAGTGTACTGATAATGTGAGCTTCATAACTCAGCATGCCTGGATTCAAATTCTGGTTCCATCTGGATTTGTGCAACTTTGGGAAAACTGAGTTACCTTGAGCCAAGAACTTAACCTCTTTATGCATGTTTACTCATCTGTAAAGTGGGATAATAGTAGAAAATGCCACTAGAACTATTGTGCACATGAAATGTGTAGTTGTATGTAAAAATTACTTTTTTTTTGTAGACAGAGTCTCTCTCTGTTGCCCAGGCTAGAGTGCAGTGGCGTGATTTCAGCTCACTGCAACCTCTGCCTCCTGGGTTCAAGCAATTTTCTTACCTCAGCCTCCCAAGTAGCTGGGACTACAGGAGTGCATCACTGTGCCTGGCTAATTTTTGTTTTTTTACTAGAGACGGGTTTTAGCCATATTGGCCAGGCTGGTCTTGAACTCCTGGCCTCAAGTGATCTGCCCAGCTTGGCCTCCCAAAGTGCTGGGATTACAGGCACGAGCCACCTCACCCGGCCTGCAGCTACGTGTAAAATCACTTCGAATGGTCCTTGTCTGTGAAGCGTGAGAAGTAGAAGTTGTTAGAACTGTTGTTATCAGTATTAGTATCATTTCGTTATACATCCAGAATTATTGACAGTGATGTGATAGATCTGATTCTAGCTAATTCTGAAGAGAAAAATCAACATTCAGGATGGGTGCTGTCCCTTTTCAGCACAAAAGTACTCAAACAGCTCAGACTTGTCAAATTCTTCCGGAACCTCTCTTGGTTTTATATTGACAGGAAGCTCCTACAGGTCTGGTTATACAGAATACATAGCTGGATTAGAAGATGGAATATTTTTTCTAGAATTGCCCCGTGACATTCCATTTTGAGTTAGTTCTTTCTAGGGAGTCTTGTGGAAGGAAGGAATAGGTGCATTTCCACTTATTTGGATGTGATTCATGTAGTGTGGGATTATTATTCACTTCTGTTATATAATGTGACCACGTTTTTGGTCCAGGAGTTTAATGGTATTTCTGACACATGGGTTGTCAAGTATACTGCTAATTGAATAATCTGCTTCATTATGTTCTTCTGGGTCCATAGGCAGTTACAGTGCCTCTGTCTCCAGTACTATCCTGTCTGTATTTCAGATGTAAGAAACAGCTGCACCAAAACCATCCCTGTGGCTTATGCTTATCTCAAAATCTGGCCTGGGGAAACTCATTGGATTATTCTCTATAAGTGAGCAGAAGAGCAAAAAGGTAGTCTTCATATATTGAAAGTGTATGTATTCACTGAATATTTATTGAGCATCTACTATGTGTGTAAGTCACTGTGCTTGCTACTGATAATACAATGTTGAACAAGATAGACTCAGTATCTGCCCTTAAGGGTACATTCTGATGGAAGAAACAGACATTGAACAAGTAATTCTATGATTTTTAAAAAATTATAATTGTGGAAAGTAGGGAGAGGGGGATATGTGTTGCTCCGTGAATATGTAACTTAAATGTCAGACCTAATCTGAGGGGTGAACCAAGACCTGCCTTAGAGAAGTAATGTTGAGCTGAGGTTTGAAGGATAAATAGAAGTTAATTAGACAAAAAGGAAGGGAGAAAAGTCTCTTCTAGGTAGAAGAAATAGCATGTGCATAGGCCATGAGATAGCAGAAGCAGTGAATTTAATGAAGTGAAAGAGGCTAAGTGTTGCTAGAGTGTGGAGGGAAGGGCAGAGGAATGTAAGATTGGGAAAGGAAGGCAAAGGTGAGCCAAATAAGGACTCAGGCCATGGTAAGGAGTTTGATCTTTATCTAAAAACAATGAGAAGACATGAAAGAGAGTGACATAATCAGAACTGTGTTTTTAAAAACACTGGCTATCATATGGAGAGGGCCTGGAGGGGTGATAGTTTGGATATAGGAAAACTATTTAGTAGTCTATTAGTTTCAGTGAATTTATTAGACTGATAATAGCAAGGTGGAAACAGTTGCAAATTTTTTAAATTGAGAAATATTTATGTTGTGAAACCGAAAAGGCATTGGTGATAGGAATAAGACAGAAGGAGGTTGTAAGCTCAACTATGAACTGGACTTTTGGTGGCAATATTCACAAAGTTAGGATTCATTGCAAGAAAACCAAGTTGAGTGAAAAAGGACCAGATTAAATTCAGTTTGGAACTATTAAACTTATGTAAACTTAGCAGTGTTATTTTGTAAATTGTTAACAACAGGCTCTCCGATAAGAAGAAATAAAAAACTCAATGAGTAGCATTTGTCAGTTTCCATGATGTAAATGTTCTCATCATGGCATGAACATGAAGCTGTGAAGAGATTCGCGCAGTGGGCTCCCAGGTGCCAATGTAAGCTGGCTTCATCACATCACTGACACTGAGATATGTAAAGGGAGATGTCGAGAGGAGGTGAATGTATAAGTAGTGAGCTGAAAGGAGTGGTCCAGGCTGGAGTTTGGATCATCAGTGAGTAAGTGATAACCATGCGGATGAGACTGCTGAAAGAGTGTACTCAGTGAGAAGAAGGAATGAATACTGAGGCTTGGGAAACCAAGACGTTAAAGTTCACTGGAGAGGGGCCAGAAAGGAATAATAATTCTCAGAGGGTGGATTGTTTGATGAGACATAGAAAGAAAGAGTTTTGAGAAAGATAATTTGATCAACAGAGTTAAATGTTGCTGATAGTTCAAATAAGAGAGGCTGAAACAGAAATTATTAGTGAGTGTAATGAGAGCACTTTTCATAGACTGGTGAAGACAGAAGTCAGACTAGAATGGTTTGAAAAGCAAAAACACAAATAAACTGGAGAAGATGGTGCTACTGAGTATAGAACATTCTTTTGAGATATTGGGCTATGACAGAAGTAAGAGATTATTTGTAGCTATCGACTTTAGGGTTTGGGGCAGGTTCTGTTTGTGCTTTATTATTTTTTATTATTATTAAACAAGAGAGATTTGAACATGTTAAATGCTGATGTCAAAGATCCAGCAGAGAGAGGGAGGTTGACAGTAGACGAAAAGGCTGACCTTTTGCAAAAATCCCTCTTCTTTCATTAGCTTGGTCACTTCTGAACCCCTTACAAAAGCTATACACATTCTCACCTTATGCCTTTCCTTGAGTTATTTTTCTCTTTTATGTATCTTTGTCTCTACAAATTTCACTTAGCCTAAACACCTGGCTTATGTCTTTTCTCCTCTGTGAGGATTTATTTGATTATTCCATCATACATGATCTTTTTTCTTTTCAATCGTAAGTTGTAAGCAACAACTAGGCTTTAAGTTCAGTAAATCAGAGGGACAGAAGAAGATATTAATTATATAGGGGCCATGGTCAAACCCTTTTCTTTTGAAATTTCTTATCAGCCCTACACAAAGTGTGGGCCTTGGCGGCTACTTTTTTTAACTTTTAAAACTGGCTGGCCTGGCATGGTGGCTCATGCCTATAATCCCAGCACTTTGGGAGATCGAGGCGGAAGGATTGCTTGAGCCCAGGAATCTGAGACCAGCCTGGGGAACACGGTGAGAACCTTTCTCTAAAAAATTAAAAAATTAGCCGGGCATGATCGTGTGTGCCTGTGGTCTCAGCTACTTGGGAGGCTGAGGGGGAGAATAGCTTGAACTGAGGAGCTCAAGGCTACAGTGAGCCACGTTTGTGCCACTGTGCTCTAGCCTGGACAATGGAGGGAGACCCTATCTCAAAAAGAAAAAAAAAAATTCAACAAAAACTGCTTATTGGTCACAGCTGAAGATTGGACTGAATTGTTAAACCAAGTTGAAACCATCAGTTTCTCTCATGTGACAGTTTGAAATTAGAGACACGAAGAAATGTATTTGTTCATGGCCATTCCCAAAGTTACAAGAACATTAAAACTAGGGTATCTGAATGGATATTTGTGGACAGCGAGTTTGATGTCCAAGTAATGAAAACTGGTCAACAGAGAAAAAAAGTATAAAGCAGGTTCACAAGATCAATAAGGGTTGGTTTGCCATGTGATGAGAGAGAGACTGACTTTGTGTCATTTTTCTGTACCCAGCCCTTTTTGTGGTCTGGTTACTTTTCCTGGCCTTAGGTAATGGGACATTCCTTAATAAAAGGACGTTACCTTTACTTAAGCTATTTTCAGATGGTTGCTGTTTCTTAAAATTAAACAAACTTTGACAGGTGACATCAAAGATCAAGACTGAATAGATCATTCCAAGCTGAAGGGTCTCATGGGTTGTAGCTGAAGAGACAATACAAGATTGGGTAAAGCTGACCCCAAAGGTTAGGGGGAAATTGGAATCTAAAGATCAGGTCAAAAATTGAGATCTGAGAACTGATCTCAATAAGAAATGGCAGAGATGCAACCACTGGATAAACAAGCCATCTCAAACTGAAAACGTTTCTGTGCCATGCCAAAATTCTTTGTTTACCTTTATTCTCACATCTGCTTAGAGGTGTTCAAAAAGTAAGAAAAATTAAAACAACAACAGCAACAACAGCAACAAACTGCCAAGTAGAAATTGAAGGTCTCCCTTACTGTACTTGTTGCTTTTTCCCCCATCTTTGTGACTATTCTTCCTTGGATTCTCTATCTTCTTGCTGTATAAGGCGATCCCATTTGAAGAATATGCTGCCAGCTCCTTTTCTTTTCCTTGTTTTTTTTCTTACATTCTTTACTTTCGTAGTCTCATGTGTTTCCATAGCTTCAACATTGGCCTTTATCTTGTCTTCAGCCTTGACCTCCATCCAAAATATGGTATCAACTGTTTAACAACTTGTTGGATATCTCTACTGGAATGTCCCAGTGGTCCTTCAGAGTCAGTAAGACAAAAAGTGGGTAAAAATGCACACTCTGTAGTCTCGATTGTCCGGGTTTGAACCGAGATCTGCCTTTTATCAGGTCTGTAATTTTTGGAAAGTGATATAACCTCAGTGATATGGTTTAGATATATCTCCTACCAAATTTCATACCAAATTGTAATCCCCAGTGTTGCAGGTGAGGCCTGGTGGGAGGTGATTGGATCATGGGGGTGGAGTTCTCAGGAATGGTTTCATACAATCTCCCTTGGTCAGGATAATGGGTGAGTTCTCCAAAGATCTGGTTGTTTAAAAGTGTGTGGTACATCCCGCCCCCCTCCTCTTCCTCCTGCTCCGGCCATGTAAGGGAAGCCTTCTTCACCCTCACCTTCTGCCATGACTGAAAGTTTCCTATGGCCTCCCCAGCCATGCATCCTGTACAGCCTGCAGAACCTTGAGCCAGTTAAACCTATTTTCCTCATAAATTAGCCAGACTCGGGCATTTCTTTATAACAATGTGAGAAAAAACTAATACACTTCATAAGAATCAGTTTTCTTATCCAGGATGACAATAGTGCCTACATTGTAGGGTAGTTACACAGATACACATATGTATATAGAGTTGGTATATCGCTTCATTTGTTGTAAACATACACTAAATGAAATCCTTTATTGTTGTTGTTGTTATCTTCATCTTTTTTTTGTTATTAAATGTGATTTCCGTTAGCTTGATTATCTCTCTTGAGAACTTCTCAAATAGTTGATAAGTTATGTGAACATTGAAAGTCAAAAGTTACAGTCCAACTCTGTCACTAATGGCTGTGTGTCCTGCATCCATCACCTAAACTCTCTGGAATTCAAATTTCATCTTGGTAATACTAGATTGTACTAGATGTACTCTGAGGACTTTTGAAATTGCTTTGCAAAATTATAACAGTGAGGAAAATTTAACATAGCTGACTCCATCTTGTTTCTAGTGTCACAAGCTAACTATCTCTGCTCATTCCTGGGCATATGCCAAGCTAACTATGGGAGCAATTGAGTTTATAGTTTAACTTTAAAGCAAGGATGGTAATAGTCCCTTCCTGAAACTAACCTCCTTGTTTGGGGACCAAACTGCCTTTGTAAAACTTAGGATAGGTCACAAGGTTAGAATTATGAAAGGAGCATGAATTATTTTAAGATGTAGACATAGTGAAGTGATAGCCAAACACTGTTCCCTAACTTGCTTTTGTGTTATTGCTCACTGCTCAGAAGTCATGTAGCTGGATGTCAAAAGATTTGTAACTTCCCCAATTGTTCCTATAGATGGCATCATGATTCCAAAACCTAAGACTGACATTTGAGATATTTTTATGACTTTTGCATTCTTGCAGATCAAATGATGCCACTTGTACCTGTGACCCACACCAAAGAACTGATTCAACTCAAACTGTGACCCCCACTCAGAAATTGACTCAGCACATGAAGACACTTTTGATATCCTTATGATTTCAACTCTAACCAATCAGCAGCACCCACTCCCTAGCCCCTTGTCCACCAAATTATCCTTAAAGACCCTAGACTCTGAGTTCCTGGGGAGATGGATTTGTGAAATATTTCTCTTCCTTTTGCTCAACTGATTTGAGATAATTAAACACTTTCTCTGTGGTAACACTGCTGTCTCAGTGTATTGGCTTTACTGTGCAGCAAGCAAGAAGAACTCGTTGGGCTGCAACACTTTCCTGAGCCCAAATAATACAATATATAATATGATTTTTTTATCCTAAAATTTTTAATCACCTTTAATATTTTCCTTTCTCTTAACTTCTAAATCCATTTAGATTTTGATTCTTGTCAATTTTATCTCCGCCACCTTTCATATCTGACTTCTCTCTATCTCATCCCATCACCTTATTACAGGCTCCTCCTGTTGGACTCCCATCAGGTCTGGGAGAATTACAGTGACTCCCTAGCCAATATTCCTTATTTCCTGTCATTTCTTCTTTTAGTGCATTTTATACATCACCAATTAAACTCTCCACATTTGCACTTAATTTTTATTCTTATGCCATGTCTAAACCCTACTTTTCTGTTAAAGCTAATTCAAATAATAGTCTATTCTTTAGATTTAGCTTTTGATCACTACTTTTGTGAAATTTGTTATTCGTGCTAATAAATACCATCATTTCTTAATACTAAGCTTACAAAAGATTCTGGTTCCTCTTTTAGGGTGGTTGATGTATTCAGAAATCAAACTGCTTGTAGTTCAGTTTTCCACTTTTGGAAAAACATGTTTTCATATACAAAAAAATTAAGTAGGCCAGGCTCAGTGGCTCATGCCTATAATCCTAACACTCTGAGAAGCCACAGCAGGAGCATCACTTGAAACCAGGAGTTTTGATATCAGTCTGGTCCACATAGTGAGACCCCATCTCTACCAAAATTTTTTTTTAATTAAGAAATTAAGTTCACCTGGTAGTTGATCCGTTTGTGAAAGGAGTTAAGCAAAAATTTGTCATTCTGGGATCTGGTATTTTTTTCAGCATGTAGACACAACTATTATCTTCTTATTTATTCATCTAGTGCATTTTGGATGCATCTCACAAATGAATGATTTTGTTGTATTTCTTCATAAGGTCAATAAGCCCATAACCAATAAACTCAGGAATAACTATTGGTATGTCTTATTTGAATAATATGCTGATTCTGTGTTATGATGTCACTTAACTACCCGAGTCATAGTCTTGGAGCCCACTTACTTGTTTCCTCTTTGACCAGGAGATTGGTCACCTAAGAGTATTTTGGGTGGAATCAAAATCCAATTAACTTGGTAACTCTTTGAACTGTAACATCATTTTAGCAGATGACTTGACTATTAGAAAACTCAAGTTACTGCCTTCTGCATTCAATAGAAGTGAGAGAGGGATAAAAAAAAAAAAAAAAAAAAAGAGGCAGGAGTGATGAAAGTAGTTCCAAGAATCTATTCTTTTAGGTATTAGACAGAATATTAGATAAGACAGCTGGAAACTATTATAGTCTTTAAGATGTCATATGATTTCTGTGCATCTGCTTTCTTGTCTACAAAAGGGGAGCATAGTAATACATAATATGCCCATGTGTCTTTGATGAGCTTTAATTAGACCTTGTTCTGCAAAATGAGGACTACAGTGACTTTTTTTTTTTTGAGATGGTGTCTCACTTTTAACTCCTGACCTCAAATGATCTGCCTGTCTCAGCCTCCCAAAGTGATGGGATTACAGGCATGAGCCACCACGCCCAGCCCTACATTGACTTTTTATTGTGCTGTTGTCTAATGTTATGATGCATTTTAGAGTAAAATATATTTTTCTATCATTCTATTTACTTGCATAATTATATCAACCGTATTTTGAACCAGTAAGGCATTTAGAAATGTGGCGTGAAACGTTTGTGTCCAGGTCCTTACTTACATGATTCGTTGTTTATAGACAATTGCATTCTGTTGTGTGGCATAATATGAAATATATTTAGTCTTTGTCTCTGGTTCAGGTAAACAGAGCCAACTCTTGGGACTATCTGTGTGATAGGAGTGTCTTTTGTTATCCATAACGAGCTTCTTCGATAACATAGTGAGCTTCTTTAACAGTTTATGATAATGAAGTGACTTAGAGAGTGGGGCTCCTAGATAGCCTCAGGATGGAGCCAGTCACCAGAAAGACCAAGTGATTAAAGGATTAGAGAGTTAGAACTTTCAACCCTACCCAGAAATCTCCAGGAAAATGTGTTTGTGTGTGTGTGTGGCTCCCACTGGTGTTGATCTCTATAAAAACTCTTGGCCAGGCATGGTGGCTCACACCTGTAATCCCGGCACTTTGGGAGGCTGAGGCGGTTGGATCACCTGAGATCAGGAGTTTGAGACCAGCCTGGCCAACATGGTGAAATGCCATCTCTACCAAAAATACAAAAATTATCCCGGTGTAGTGGTGTGTGCCTGTAATCCCAGCAACTTGCAAGGCTGAGGCACAAGAATCACTTGAACCCAGGAGAAGGAGGTTGCAGTGAGCCAAAATTAAACAAAAAAACAGGCCAGGCGTGGTGGCTCATGCTTGTAATCCCAACACTTTGGGAGGCTGAGGTGGGCAGATCATGAGGTCAAAAGATCAAGACCATCCTGGCCGACATGATGAAACCCCGTCTCTACTAAAAATACAAAAATTAGCTGGGCGTGGTGGCACGTGCCTGTAGTCCCAGCTACTTGGGAGGCTAAGGGAGGAGAATCTCTTGAATCAAGGAGGCAGAGGTTGCAGTGAGCAGAGATCACACCACTGCACTCTAGCCTGGCGACAGAGCAAGACTCTGTCTCAAACAAAAACAAAAACAAAAACAAAAACAAACAAACAAACACAAAAGATATGATTTCTCATTCCACCTGCCAGTCCCTGCCTTGGCCCTGCCCCTTCATCTTCCTCCTCCATTAATGTGTAGGGCCCAAGGGAAACCTCCCCTTCATCCTCTGAACTTTCTTTGAAAAATCAACTCACAAAATGCAGATTAATTGGAGAAAACATGTACACATCTGATTAATGTGCTCACGGGAGAAACACAGAGTGATTGTTCACCCCGCAGTGGGTTCAGAAGCTTATATAGAATCTTGGAAAAAGAGGTTAT
This sequence comes from Piliocolobus tephrosceles, assembly GCF_002776525.5. Taxonomy (NCBI): domain Eukaryota; kingdom Metazoa; phylum Chordata; class Mammalia; order Primates; family Cercopithecidae; genus Piliocolobus; species Piliocolobus tephrosceles. Next base: position 21,466,861 of record NC_045434.1, on the reverse strand, counting down.
GGTGGGCAGGAGAGAAGAGGGATTCTGTTAAGGGGATTACTAGGAAGAATGAATGGATCAGGGAACAGAGATCAACTTGTAACTTGTACATTAATCTTGTGAAAGGGTCGGTTCAGGTGTGGTTATGTTCTTGGTCTTACAAAGAGGAGAAGAAAAAAACTACTGTTCCTTTTGGTGGGTCTGGATCTTAGGGGAGTAAAGGAATTTCAGCTGTCATACTGTGCTTTGAGGGCAGGGGGAAGGTTAGAGAGATCTTGAGGCTTCAAAGTGCCATATTTTGGGGTGTAAGTTTGTCACAGGGGAACCCCAAAATTGCGGCTCAGCCCAGGAGGCCACATGGGTTCTTGGCTTCACACAGGAAAAAATATTTAGCCAACAGAATGAAGTGAAATCAAGTTTATTGAAAAGTAAAGGAATAAAACGTTGGCTACCCATAGGCAGGGTACCTCTCAGGGCTGCTGGTTGGCTATTTTTCTGGTTATTTTTGATCATATGCTACAGGGGTGGATTAGTCATAGTTTCCTGGGAAAGGGGCAGAGAATTCCTGGAACTAAGGTTCCTTCTCTTCCGGATGTTGCCATGGTATTTGTAAACTGTCATGGCACTGATCGGAGTGTCTTTTAGCACGCCAATACATGAAAATGAGCATATAATGAGCAGTGAAGACGACCAGAGGTGCTTTCTTCACTGTCTTGATTCTGGCTGGTTTTGGCTGGCCTCTTTACCACATCCTATTCAAGCAACGGGGTCTTCGGGACCTGTGTCTTGAGAAACAAGTCCTGCCTAACTTCCTATCTCAAGTATCTGAGCCCCAGCAAATACTGACTGACTTCCCAACTGCAGATTCCCAAGTTAATTCTGCTCTAATGAGGAGGAATTTTAAGGTGTCTTAGTTCTGTAACATGTGTCTTTCATGCATCTTGGTTCAGTTTGCCAAACTCTGACCACATGGGAATTTCAGAAATAAAACATACTGATTCTGTGGCTCATGCCTGTAATCCCAGCACTTTGGGAAGCCAAGGTGGGCAGATGACTGGAGCCCAGGAGTCTGAGACCAGCCTGGTCAGCATGAAGAAACCTCATCTCTACAGAAAAAAAAAAAAAAAAAAAAAAAAAAAAAAAA
>NC_045434.1:21451118-21465638 GCF_002776525.5 Piliocolobus tephrosceles | reverse complement strand
AAGACCAGCCTTGCTGCTAGTACCAGGAAATGGCTCCTTCCCATGATTCACTTCTTTGGGTATTGCTTGCTTGTGTTAAAACATACCCAATAAGGTATGAACAGGGTCTTCTGTACGTCTCAGTTTAAACATACTATAGTACTATAGGCATTTTTTTTTTTTTTTTTGAGGCAGGGTCTCACTCTGCCACCCAGGCTAGAGTGCAGTGGTGTGATCTTGGCTCAGTGGAACCTTCACTTCCCAGACTCAGGCAACCCTCTCCCGTCTCAGCCTCCTGAGTAACTGGGACCACAGGTGAGAGCTGCCATACCTGGCTAATTTGTGTGTGTGTGTGTGTGTGTCTGTGTATATATATATATATATATATATATTTTTTTTTTTTTGTAGAGATGGGGTTTCATCATGTTGGCCAGGCTGGTCTCAAACTCCTGGGCTCAAGTCACCCACCCACTATGGCTTTCCAAAGTGCTGGGATTACAGGCATGAGCCACCACACCCGGCTCTTCATAGCTTTAATATGTCACTAGAATCAATATGTTTTATTTCTGAAATATCTCATATTGAGACTATTGAATTAACCCCTGACTCCAATTCCACCTTTTCCACCCCCAAGTTCAGCCATTCTTCATAATGAAGACAGAGTAATCTTTCTTTCTTCTTCTTTTTTTTTTTTTCAGTAGAGACGGGGTTTCACCATATTGGTCATGCTGGTCGCGAACTCCTGACCTTGTGATCCACCGGCCTCGGCTTCCCAAAGTGCTACAATTACAGGTGTGAGCCACCCCTCCTGGCCCAGACAGAGTAATCTTTCTAAAAAAAAAGATCTGATTATGCCTTTTTCTTGCTTAAAAATCTTCCTTATTGGCTGTATGCTAGAATACGGTACGATACCTTACAATCTACTCACAACGTTTTTTCCTCATTGTCTGTGGCTACATGCCACGTACCCTGTGCTTTGACCGTGGGCCTTGTTCTTTCTAGCTCTGTGCCTTTGAACCACTGTTCCCCTTGCCAAGACCATGCTGGTCAAGTATCACCCATCTTTGTAGACTCCAGTGTTATGTCCTCTGTGAATTGTTCCTGGGTCTGACTTTCTTTCTCTAAGACAAAAAATATTGCCGCCTCCTTTGTAATGTCCCTAGTAGGTTTGTTCATATCACTATTATTATATTCATGATGCTTCACAATAATTAGATATTTGTGTCTTGTCTATGAACTGGGACTCCTTGAACTCAGGGACTATGTGTTATCAGCCTTTGCATCACCTCACCTTATTCAGGGTCTGGTAGTTCCTTAATACATGCATAATTGGTTAAACAACTCAAGACAGTGATTTTTATCCTATTTTATAAGAGAAGGCAGAGATGGTGAGATTGATACTTTAGATATTCCTTAAATTTATTCCTAAGGCAAACGACATTGAAACTCTATTACAAAACATGACCATGATGTTCTTTTCATTCACACTGAACAAGCATATGCTTTGGGAAATATTTATTCTTATTATTCTTCTGCAAAGATTAGATTATTTTATTAAAAGATGGGACACAGTGTTCATTTAATTAAGCAGTTTTCCTCTTGCATCTAAAATCAAGTATAATTTCCTCTTTAAGATCAAATGAACTATAGTAGTTGAAAGAAACTTACGTGATATAAAAGCATCTAGCACAGTGTACAGCACAGAGTGAGCAGAGAGCAATGAAGTTTATGGAAAGGAAAGGAGAAGAGAGGGAGAAACACAGCAGCAGAAAACAAGAATTTTAGGTGCTGATGCTGAATGACTCAGAACCAGTCAGAACTACAGAAGAAACAACTCTGAAATGTGGACCCAGTTTAGAAATAACTTGCCGGGAATTCTATTCCAAAAAGTGAATTATGTCTTTAAATGTTTGTGTGTTATTATTTCCAAGCTTCACTATTTTTATAAAAATGCAGAATTTTAGAACTGGCATCTATTTTTGTCTGGTCTGGTAGTTTCTGTGGAATACTCTCAGAGGAACCCAGGAGTTCCCTGGCAGGGACAGCCTGGGAGGTGTTGGTGAGGCAGCCCGGGCTGTCAGGAACATGGGGTTTTCTGTTCTTCACCAAAGAACTTCTACTGTGTCTATTTTGTACTGGAGGTTTCTGTGTACAAGTTTGTTTGAGGAACATTTCTTAACTTTGAACTTGAAAACATCCCGAATCTATTGTTTAGGTCTAGGTCTTTTATTTTTATAGATGAGGAAAATTTCAAGTGACTTGTCCCATGTCAAACAACTATTGAGGCACTAGCAGCTAGTTAGCAAGCTAGTTGGATTTCCTTTTTTGTTGCTGTTATTGCCTCAGTTCGGACATGGTTTTAGGAAGTGATGAGCACTAGGGGAACAGGGAGAGGTGAGCGTGATAGGTTAGGAACTAAATTAGGAAGGTTGTGGCAAGGGAGTCTGCTTTCCATGCAAAATAAGAAAACAAATTAGGAGATCTTTCTCCACTTCTTCCCTCTTAGAATGCTGCTCTTAAATATACAAATGGATGCAGCAGCTTTTCCTTCATAGAATGCTGACAGGGACCCAAATTTGAGTAACTGCTTTATTATATATTTTATATGTATAATATATATTTGCATATAAATATATGTTGTATACAATATATAAGTGTATAATATATATTTGTGTATATATATATTTGTAATATATATTATGTAGCAATATATATAGGGATATGCATGTTTTATGTTCTTAATTTTAGTTTTTGGAGATGGAGTCTTGCTCTGTCACCCAGGCTAGAGTGCAGTGGCACGATCTCAGCTCACTGTAACTTCTGCCTCCTGGGTTCAAGCGATTCTCCTGCCTCAGCCTCCTGAGTAGCTGGGATTACAGGCATGTACTATGACGCCTGGCTAATTTTTTGTATTTTTAGTAGAGACGAGATTTCACCATGTTGGCCAGGCTGGTCTCAAACTCCTGACTTCAGGTGATTTGCCCACCTCATCCTCCCAAAGCTGGGATTACAGGTGTAAGCCACCGTGCCTGGCCAGAGAAGGCTCTTTATTTGCAGAGAAGGTTCAAAGATTTATTAAATATTGGCTTTAAAATAGATTGAATTTGCCTGAGGAAAAGAACTCTTTCACCTCTGTGATCCAATTATTCTATCCTTGCTGGAGGACAGGTGTGGTCAATAGCACAATAGCTGGAGAGAGTGGATAGAAAAAGGGTTGGAAGGCCATTAAGTCACTTGATTATGAAAGGAAAATTAGGAAATTAGTTTTAGGCACACTTAAAAGGTGACAAAAGACACTGCTGTGGTAACCAATGACTGAGAGGAAAGAGAAAGGTTAGAGTTTAGAAGTAGGATAAGAGATTCTGGGACATTTCAGTAATGTTAATTTTGTTGTTGTTGTTTCTTTTAGAGACAAGTTCTCCCTTTGTCACCCAGGCTAGAGTACAGTGGTGTAATCACAGCTCAATGCAGCCTCCAACTCCTGGACACAGGAGATCCTCCCACCTCAGCCTCCCAAGTAGCTACAAGTACGGGTGTGCACCACCACTCTCAACTAATTTTTATTTCTTAATTTTTTTTTGTAGAGGTAGTGTTTCACTATGTTGCACAGGCTGGTGTCAAGCTCCTGGCTTAAAGCAATTTCCCTGCCTCAGCCTCCCAAATTGTTAGGATTATAGGCATAAGCCACCATGCCTGGCCCATTTCAGTAATGTTAAGAGAGATGGTTCCATTTGACATAAGAGACTAAACAAAGATAAAAGGATAATCAGCAATTAAAAAGTCAATTAAAAAATGAAAGAGTAGGATTCAGGCAAGGGAAAGAACATTAAAGAGGGAAGATAATTCTACAGTGTGAAAAAAAGATGAACAATGGTCAAAACAAGTCTAAGGAGACACAATTTAGTCTGAATAAACTTTCAAAAATGTTGAGGGAAGAAAGACTAGCTCAATGAGAAGATATTGAAAAATAAGCACAGAAAACTCATTGATGGTCTTGTTGAAAACTAACATAGAGAAATATAATTAGAGGAAGAGATATCCAAAGACATCCCAGACAACTTACCAGGTAATACCAGAGGAGTAAACAATGTAGTCATTAATATTGCAAGATTAAGCTTCTCTCTTGTTTTGGGGGGAATTAGAGCGAGTTCATGCAGAATAAAGCAATTACCACACATGAGCTCGAGTTAAGGTTTCCTGCCTCCCGATGGCATGCACGGCTTTGTGCCATGAAATCAGAGTAGACAAGACTCAGCCGTGTCATTGGAATCCGGTAAGTTGTGAAGTATACATTTCAGGGCAGAATCATGCTTTTTTCAACTTCAGGAATGAATTCAGGAAGGCTTAGATTTAGCATAATGGGGATTTCCACATTAAAAAGACCAAATTGGAAATTACTAGCATAGATGAAAAATGTATAATTTGTGTGTGTATGTGTGTGTGCCATGGCGAAATAAAAATGGACTGGAGCATGGAAAGTAATTTAACCATTTAAAGATACAATTGTTTCATTAATATTTACTTATATCTGATTAAATATTCATGATGCCTTGCCTTCCCTCCGTGTCTAACAGTGTTGCATTCATGGCCATCTGCACCAGCTCAGCACACGGGAGGTCTCAATTAGCCATTCAGGCTGACAGTGGACTCTCAGCCAAGGGGCCCTTACCCTGTGATGGGCTAAAAACAGATGATGAGTTTGTCTGCAGGCATAAGCAACAGTGAGACAGACTTGCCCTGGGCTGGGATTATAGTAGACAGAGGCTACAGCATCACAGTCCCCTCAAGAACACAGAAAGGATGATTTCAGAAATGTCTAAATAAATACAGGCAAGTGAAAAGTCTCTGTCCAGGGTACATGCTGTCCTGTGGGAAGCCATTCTCAAGGTGTGAACAGGACTAGAATTGGAGCTCTTGACACCTAGCACCATGCTCCCATCTGCCACCATGAGGTTGGGCAGCAGATGACCTAGTTTGTAATCTTAATTTAGCAATCTGTAAAACAGAACTGAAAGTATATCCTTCTCAAGGAGATACTGCTTGTTGCTGAGGTCTCTGGCTCTTTTATACAGTCCACAGTAGCAGGATGGGTTTATCTTGCATTATAATTACCTGACCCATATTTCTCCTGTGAACCTCTGGAGAACTAGACTATGTTGTGTTCACCGTGGTATTCTAAGACTAATGTAGCAATTTTTTTTTTTTCAATAGATTAGCATTTGGGGATGGAGAAGCTAAGGTTTGATATAAGAACTTTTTTTTTTTTTTTTTCCAGAGACAGGGTCTCGCTTTGTCACCCAAGCTGGTGTGCAGTGGTAAGATCAGAGCTCACTGTAACCTCGAACTCTTGTGCTTAACCAATCCTTCTGCCTTAGCCCCCTGAGTAGATAGGACTATAGGTGCATGCCACCATGCCTAGCTAATTTTTTTCTATGTTTTGGAGAGAAAGGTCTCACTATGTTGCTCAGCTGGTGTCAAATTCCCGGCTTCACATGATCCTCCTGCCTCAGCCTCCCAAAGTGCTGGAATTATAGGCATGAGCCACCACGCCTGACCAGAACATGGTATTAAAAGTGGACGATAGGCCGGGTGCGGTCGCTTATGTCTGTAATCCCAGCACTTTGGGAGACTGAGTCCGGTGGATCACCTGAAGTCAGGAGTTCGAGACCAGCCTGGCCAACATGGTGAAACCCTGTCTTGACTGAAAATACAAAAATTAGCCAGGCGTGATGGTGGGAGCCTATAATCTCAGCTACTGGAGAGGCTGAGGCATGAGAATTGCTTGAACCCGGGAAGTGGAGGTTGCAGTGAGCTGAGATCGCACCACTGCACTTCAGCCTGGGTGACAGAGTGAGACTCTGTCTCAAAAAAAAAAAAAAAGGGGGGGGGGCTTACAGTTCTACCCATTGTGTGAATGTACATCCAGTGTGGAAGTGTTCACAAACAAGGCATGAATAACATTGCTGTCTATTATTAAAAATCAAATGTTAGTTTTTAAGGAAAAAAATCCCTGCTAGCCTCTCCTATAACAGAGTTGACAGTAGCATAGAACCATGACATTTGCCGTAGGCAGAATAATGCCAACTCCTTTTTCCCAAACATGCCCATATTCCAATGCCCAGGACCTGTGAATATGTTACCTTGCATGGCAACAGGGCATTATTAAACCTGATGAAGGTGAAGAACCTTGATGGGGGACATTATCCTGGGTTATTCTGGTCAATCCAGCATAATCACAAGAGTCCTTAAAAACGATAGAGGAAAGCAAGAGTTGGCAGAGAGAGGCCACAAGCTGTGTCTGAAGATGGAAAAAGAGGTACAAGCCAAGGAGTGTCACAGTCTCCTGAAGCTCGGACCTCAGTCCTCCAACCACAAAGAGCTGAATTCTGCCACCAATCCGAACTGAGCAGACAACAGATTTTCCCGTAAAACCTCCAGAAAGAACAAAGACTGCCAATACCTTAATTTTCATCCAGTGAGAATCATATTGGATTTATGGCCTACAAAGCTATAAGATAGTAGATCTGTGTTGTTTTACGTCGCTAAGTTTGTGATAATTTTTTAGAGCAGCAATAGAGAACTAATACAACATCTCTGACTCACAGAGCACACTTGCCATTAAGCTTTCAGATCCTCTAAGGATTTTAACAGCATCGAGGCTGTACTTAGACATTTACCAGGGGTCAGGATGAAATTAAAGTGCAAACAAATTGTTCTTTCTTCTTGGAAAGGTGCATCACACTTTCCTTTTTAATGTCATCTGTTTGGAAGCTCTTTGGCTTCTCATTTCGTTTAAGTGAGGGAGCAAGATATAAAACCCAATTTTTAATTTGTATTATTTAGTTTGTTTCAGCAAATGTCTCCAGAGCTTTGTCATGTGCAAAGTGAAATCACCTATATGCTGTGTCTTTAAAAGCCGGGGAAGTGCACAGAGCCGCAGCAGCAGTCAATACCAATTTCCACATCTAGATCAATACCATCGGATGGCTCTGTAGCTGCAAAGATTGTTTCACACACACACTCTGAGAAAGGGAGGGCTGGGGAGAGAAAGGGAATTGGTTTTAATGATTTCATGGCTCTGAGTATTCCCTCTCTCTCTCTTTTCTTTGAAAGAAATAAATACATAAAATTAGAAACCAAATTTACGAACCTGTCAGTCCGCATCAAATCCAGCTTCTTTCCCCTGACCTGTCACCAAAAGTGGCATCTAATCTAGCAAATAGCCTTATTCTTTGTGGGAGGTTATACGTGTTGAAGAAAAGAAGTGATAACACTGTCTGCAGTGATGCAATAATAAAAATGCTTTGTATTTACAGCAGGCTTCTCCTCAAGGACTTTATAAAATTATAGGCAGTTTCCTCAATCTACGAATAGAAAAACAAGAACCAGCAACTTGTTCACCATCACCCACAAAGAAAAAGCTGACGTATTAACTTCTATACTGTATCTAAATGCATATTTGGACAACATGAGACTAAAATGTTTTCTTAGGTGCTTCCACTGCAGTCTGACTTTGTAGCTCTCAGTGATAGAGTCTCCCTCATGAGTGGAACTGGGCGGCTGTTTTTCACAAGGCATAGTTGTTGGATCTGCCAAGAGAATGCAACTGCGATTGAATCAGCAAGGGAAGGGCAGGGACCTGATGCTATTAGCTTTGCTGGAAGCTTTCCCAGTAGGTCAGGGTCCCAACCATTTGTCCTCCTGGGAGCAGGCACAGCTTTGATTCTTCAGCGCCTCTGTGAGGCCCCAGAATGCGCTCTGCTGCCACAGAGCCCATTAGCTCACCTATAAAGAAAGCTGACCCTCACTCAGTGTAGGCAACTCACCATCAGGATGAGCCAAACAAAGGAATAAATGTGTCCCCTCTGGGCCCTGACATAATGGGGAAGCTTAATCCTCAGCTTGGTAAACGCCACAGCCACAACCGTGACCAGCTCAATCTTCAAGGCAGATCAAATGACTTTCAGGAATGGTTCTGAACAAGTCCCAGCTGGAGGGCCAAGAGGTTTCGTGAAAGACTGACTTTTCTATATAGCAGTTATAAAAATTATCTTCTTGGGTGTCATGTCTTTCATTTTATTCTATTTTGTGGTTTCACAAAGCATTCCCACATACATGATCACATATACTTTTCACAACCACTTTGTGCATTTGATCACTTGTCCATAGCTGAGGCTTGGAGAGAACATGATTAGGGAAGGTAATCACTGAAGTGGCTTGGGGAATTGTGGAGCTGTGGACTGAATATTCTAGCTAGCCCCTTGAGTGTCAGGGGTGGGAAAGGACCAGGGTAGCAAAGCCTCATATATCCTTTTATTCTGATGCAGTCTATTTCCACAAATAGAATCCGAATCATAGACTCCTCGACTCCGAGATGCCTGATTAAAAATAGGCCACTCTCTCCGTGGACGTCAGCCATCTGCAGCTGGGCTCACTGTGACCTTCCAAGGGACCCCTACCTTCACTCTGCTGCCCATTCTCCTGGAGCACAGGCTGGATGCACTAAGTCAGCAGGGAGAGTCCTGGAAGGCAACCCGTTTCTGAAATTATGATGGCTTTCCTTTAAGAGCCAGTAAATCCCCACTAAATTAGTCTTCACTGAGTAAGATTTGAGAAAAGCACAAGATGCTGAATAACCATGGAAAATGCCACTGTTATTTTGCAAAAAGTCTCCCAGCTTCACTCCCATTCTCAAACTGCCCACACTGTATTTAATTCTTCCTGATGCTTGCTTTATGTTCACCCCAATACATCCTAAATCAATTAACAGCAATTAGTTTGATTATGAAACTATAAAAGCAGATATAAAATGCTCCCATAAATCTTCCAATAAAGCACTCAACAAAACAAAATCTTCTGGCTAACAGCTAAATTAAGTGTTTTTTGTTGTTGTTGTTGTTGTTATGTAGCTCTCGCTTCAGCCTAATAAGGTTTGTTAGAAAAATGTTCACTGGAACACGGGTGATTAGCAAGTGGATCTCAAAGGTTTCTGGTCAGGGAAGAACTAGCAGAATGCTTTTCTCCCTGTAGTCCATTGAGCTTTCTTTAGTTTTTCCAGAGGGCTTAATACCGTCTTTTGTTTTAGGTTATGATGATAACCCACTCACAATGCAAGGTAATTTGTTTTTCAGTGGGGATTTTTTTTGGTCAACTCTGTCAAGTCTGCTTGAGGAAATTATCATGGTTCCACATTATAAGGCAGAAGTTGCAAGGGACCACTTTTTTGGTGAAAAGAGGACCAAAAAAAAAAAAAATAGGTCCTCTACATATTACCAGATAAATGTCCAAAAGGAGTTTCCAAAATGTTTGCTTAAAAATTGCCATTTGGTACAAAAAATTAGCCAGGTGTGGTGGCAGGCACCTGTAATCCCAGCTACGCGGGAGGCTGAGGTGGGAGAATCGCTTAAACCCAGGAGGCAGAGGTTGCGGTGAGCCATGACCCCGCCACTGCACTCCAGCCTGGGTGACAGTGCAAGGCTCTGTCTCAAAAAAAAAAAAAAAAAAAAAAAAAAATGCCATTTAGCTGAGTGTAGTGGCTCATGCCTGTAATCTCCACACTTTAGGAGGCTGAGGTGAGAGGGTCACTTGAGTCCAGGAGTTTGAGACCAGCCTGGGCAACACAGAGAGACTCTGTCTCTACAATTTTTTTTTTTTTTTTAAGTTAGCTGGGCATGGTGATCTGTGCCTACAGGCTACTTGAGAGGCTGAGGCAGGAGGATTACTGGAGCCAAGAAGTTTGAGGTTACAGTGAACTGTGATAGAGCCACTGCATTCCAGCGTGGGCAACAGAGCAAGATCTTGTCTCTAAAAAAATTTTAAAGAAAATATTACCCAGGTGTGGTGGTGTACACCTGTAGTCACAGCTACTGGGGAAGCTGAGACAGGAGGATTGCTTAAGCCCAGGAGTTCAAGGTTTCAGTGAGCCGTGACCATGCCATTGCACTCCAGCCTGGGTGGCAGAGGGAGACCTTGTTTCTTTAAAAATAAATAAATAGCCGGGCATGGTGGCTCACACCTGTAATCCAGCACTTCAGGAGGCTGAGGCAGGAGGATGGCTTGAGCCCAGGAGTTCAAGACCAGCCTGGGCAACATGGTGAAACCTCATCTCTATGAAAAACGATGACAATTAGTCAAACATGGTGGCGTGCACCTGTAGTCACAGCTACTTGAGAGGCTAAGGCAGGAGGATCACCTGAGCCTAGGATGGTTGAGGCTGCCACAATCATGAGTGAGCTGTGATCATGCCACTACACTCTAGACTGGGTGACAGAGTGAGACCCTGTCTCAGTAATAATAATAATAAAATAAAATAAATAAAAATAATAAAATATTCCATTACTAAAAAATCAAAACAACAGCGGAAAGAATGTCAAGGTATATCATTGAATAACCATCACATTTAATGCTTTAGGCTGGGCACAGTCACTTACACCTGTTATCTCAGCACTTTAGGAGGCCGAGGCGAGTGGATTGCTTGAGCTCAGGAGTTCAAGACCAGCCTGGGAAATAAAGTGAGACCATGTCTCTATAAAAATTACAAAAATTAGCCAGATGTCGTGGCTGTGGTCACAGTTTCTGGGGAGCCTGAGGTGGGAGGATGGCTTGAACCTGGGAGGAAGAGGTTGCGGTGAGCTGAGATCATGCCACTGCACTTTGGCCTGGGCAACAGAGCCAGGCCCTGTCTCAAAAAAAAAAAAAAAAAAAAAAAATTAAAGGTGTAGCCAAGGAGTATTTATGGGTATGTGACATGCTAGCACCAAAGAGGCCCCTCCCCCGCCCCCACCCAGGAAAGATCCACACAGGATATATTATTTTCTGTTTGCTTCTCAAGGAACTTACGATTTTTTCTGGCATGACTGGTAATAACTTGATAACAGCCATACAGTTTCAGGCAGCCATTGAAACACAGCAAAACACCAAAGCAACCATTAAGAAAGAAAAGACACAGTATGTTTACAACATCTGAATTTAAAAGTGCCCTTTTCTTGGTGGTCTCTGGACTTCCTCCACTTCCCTGAAGTTTCAGGAGAGAGAAGTAGCCAACTCTTAACAGGGCTCACTTGTGTAAGTTTGCTCAGTAACTGGAAAAAAGGTGAATCTGCTTGGATTGATGGGCAAACTGCTCTTGTTCTCAGGAAAGGAGGCAGAAGTGACATTAGATATAGATTGTATCCCTCTAGGTTTTTCCTGTGTATGCCAGTTTTAACCTTCTTTCTTTAGGACCTTAGTATAGCACACCTGGTTAAGGTCATAGTGTAACATATTTGCTTTGCATTTTGTTTTCATTCACTCATTCCAGGAAATTTATTGAGCGCCTACTAAATGCACAGTGCCATGTGCATAGGCGTTTATTTAATTACATCTTGCATCATTTGGCAGATTGATTCCATAACCACAGATTAGTTGGCTGGGATTCTGATTCTAATTTTGCCCACAATTTGCCATGTGGCTGTGAGTTAGGCACCCTACCTCTGTGAGAGGCCTCGATTTCTTTCTCTGCATGGTGGAAATAAGAGTAACTGGCAGCTGCTTAGAGATGTGTTGGAATAATTCATGTTCAAGTCAAGGTAAGGCTTGCGAAGTTCAATGATTTCATCCTCAAAAATGCCACTTTGAGATTGGAAGTGAAGTTTTTTTTTTTTTTTAATTTATATTGCCATAGTTACAAGTTTCTCTGGGTTATTTTCTTTATTTCTTTGTTACTGTTTTCTGATTTAATGACTGCTAGCTGGATTCCAGGGTTTCAATATCAAAGCCATTAACTTGGATTGATTGGCCACACTTGAGGTCTTCTCTGAAAGGTTTCCAGTGGCCATGTAGAGGTAAGAATTTGTATATGCCCAAAAGGTAGATGAGCACGAATTTGAGTAAGATTTTTAAGGAAACTGAATTTGCACCTGAGCTTGAATTTGGCTTCCCAGCTTCAGTACTTTTTATGTAGTATCAGGACTGTTTTATTTTTATTTGTGTAGTGGTTAACTTGCTTTGTCCTGATAGCAAACAACTGCCTCTTAACCTCAGACACCATTTTTACTCATGTACTGTGAACTGGCAAGAAATACACTAAAGTATTTACCATCACATTGGCAAATATCACCACTCAAGGTATCTATATCTTCATGATTTCAAAATAGCTAGTTTTTTTTTTTTAAAGTTATTAGGTGTGATAAATGTTTAACTCTCAACACCTGTGGGGCTGAGCCTGGGGCGGGGGGGCAGGGCTGAAGCACGTCAGTAAAACCTTAGGTGGCTGTGAGAGCAAGTCGGAGTAGGGAAGTCTTGAGGCTAATCTGGAAGTCAGTTATCTTGAGGTCACAAAGACCCAGATCACAGGGGAAGAGACGGACTGTAAGCTTGAAGATGATAACTTGTGAAGGCCAGAAATCCTAAGTCACTTCAGCAATTCGTTTTCCTCACCATGGGACTTCTCTCTCCAAGCCTCAGCTATGGACAGTGGTCAAATGCAAAGAATTACTGTGAGGAAGAGACTTCTCATAATTGTTGTGTAGAAAAGTCAGTCTTGCACCAAACCGCTTGGCCCTCCAGCTGGGGCTTGTTCAGAACCATCCCTGAAAGTCATGTGATCTGCCTTGAAGATTGAGCTGGTCCCGGTTGTGGCTGTGGCGTTTACCAAGCTGAGGATTAAGCTTCCCCATTATGTCAGGGCCCAGAGGGGACACATTTATTCCTTTGTTTGGCTCATCCTGCGGGTGAGTTGTTAGACTGAGTGAGGGTCAGCCTTCTTTGGGGGTAAGCTAATGGGCTCCGTGGCAGCAGAGCGCGTTCTGGGGCCTCACAGAAGATTGCAGAGGGGAAGGTGAGAGGAAGGAGGTGCATTTGAAGCTTTGACCAGGAAGGACTTTGTAGTTCACAGTAAGTATTTCGAATGTTTTTCTTTTGTGATTTGGAACCTATTAGAGGGTTTAATTAGGTGAGCAATGTGAGACAGAGTGGGTAAATGTGGAAGAGAGATCAGTTTGGCAGATGTTGCACTAATATCTGGAAGGAATATCGCAGTTTGCATCAGATGCTAGCAATGGAGATGGTGAGAAGTAGCTACATCTGAGATATAGTTTGAAGTTCAAGTCAATCAGATTTACCAATGGATTAAATGTAGTGGGTGTGTGTGTTGTGGGGAAGAGGACATTAAGAATGACTTTAAGGATTTTGGTTTGAGTACTTATGCCATCTACTGATGGGGAAAGTGTTGGAAGGAGCATATTTGGAGGAGGAAGGAAACCAAGAGTTTAGTTTGGGACCTATTAAGTTGCTCATTTATATATTCAAGTAGAGATGTCAAGTGGGCAAGCAGGTAAATGAGTCTATTGAGCAGAGGAACATTTGGAGCTCTAGATATGAATATGGGAAGTACAAACACATAGATGATTAAGGCCTATGGTACTAGGTGAGACTACTTTGGCATGATTGCAGCAAGAAGCAAAGAGGCCTGAGGAGTGAGGCTAGAGGCCTGAAGCCTATTAACCATTAGGATTCAGGAAGAGGGGGAGGAGGTAGGAAAAGAAACTGAAAAAGTAGTCTGTGAGGTAAGAAGCAAAGTGGGAAATGTGGGGTGGTAGAAACTAAGTGAAAAAATTTTTTCATAAAACATGATATGCTGACCTATGTCCATTGCTACTGATAGGTAAAATAAAGTGAGGCTGGGAATTGACCAATGGGTTTGAAACATGGAGGCCAATGGAGGTCTGTGAGGGTTAATTTTACGTGTCAACTTGACTGGCTTAAGGGCTACCCAGATGGCTGGTACAGCATTATTTCTGGATGTGTCTGTGAGGTTGTTTCCAGAAGAGACTGGCACTTGAAGCAGTGAACTGAGTAAGGAAGACCCACTCTCACCCAGTGTGGATGGACACTGTATAATCGGTTGAAGGACCAGATAGAACAAAAAGAGGAAAGGCAAATTCTTTTCTGGAACTGGGACACACTTCTCCTGCCCTTGCATATCAGAACTCGAGGTTCTTTGGCCTTTGGACTCTGGGACATGCACCAGTGGCCCTCCGGGTTCTCAGGCCTTCAGTCTCAGTCTGAGAGTCACACCATTGGCTCCCCTGGTTCTGAGACCTCTGGATATAGATTGAGCCATGATACCAGCTCACCTGTTCTCTGGCTTGCAGATGACCTGTCATGGGACATCTCAGCCTTCTTAATTGCATGAGCCAATTCCCCTAATAAATCCCCTTTCTTTTTTTTTTTTTATTATTATACTTTAAGTTCTAGGGTACATGTGCGTAACGTGCAGGTTTGTTAGATATGTATACTTGTGCCATGTTGGTGTGCTGCACCCATCAACTCGTCAGCACCCATCAATTCGTCATTTATATCAGGTATAACTCCCAATGCAATCCCTCCCCACCCCCCTCCCCATGATAGGCCCCATTGTGTGATGTTCCCCTTCCCGAGTCCAAGTGATGTCATTGTTCAGTTCCCACCTATGAGTGAGAACATGCGGTGTTTGGTTTTCTGTTCTTGTGATAGTTTGCTAAGAATGATGGTTTCCAGCTGCATCCATGTCCCTACAAAGGA